>NC_092094.1:7263766-7378766 GCF_045679555.1 Salvelinus alpinus
TGAGTATTGTGGGGTTTTATAAAGGTTTTTTGACATGCTTAACTAACTATAAGCTAGTAGGGCTTCTTATGCATTAAAGTTTGAATTGCTGAACCTGCATTTTCCATTGTTCTCACTTTTACCAGTGCTCAGGACCTAACCATGAATATCAGCCTGAAATGTGTGTGTGTTAAAAGGAGAGAAGCAACAAATGTATCAGTAGTGTGAAGCTGTACTGTGTGGCCGAGACTGTGCTAATCTTAGAGAGACACAGGAGGGGGGTGAATCAGGAGACTGCTGACCAGACAATAACAGATAAACTATACACACGAAAAACATATGTGAGGTTCTGAGTCATGCACTATAACCCAATACTATAACAAACATGATTGAATATTAGCAACTGTATTATATGTGATTGAATACTATAACAAACATGATTGAATATTAGCAACTGTATGATATGTGATTGAATACTACAACAAACGTGATTGAATATTAGCTAACTGTTGGTCTGGGCGCCTGGGTGTCTGTGTGTGTGTGCCGAAAGTAACAGTTAGCTCAGATAAGAAGCTGGGAAGCTGTAGTTAGCCTTGAGCGAGAACAGTGGACATTGTATAATAGGTGTGAATAGCTCAGACAATATTACAGAGCTGTCTGACCTCAGTCTCTGGGGTGAAGGAGCGTAATCTACACAGCGACGGGACATCACATGCGCTAAGGGGCTAGGACTAGCTTAAGCGCCAACACCAACGATAGGCTGGGTGAGTCTAAACCACGCCCAGTCTCTACTCTGACAGGCCGGCTCGGAAGTGGGAACTATCTCTGTCATGAGTATTTATTATAATGTCTTTGTCAGTAACAAGTGTCTTCTCTGTTTCCACCCTGCGGGGTGGTGCAGTGGACCCGTATATACGAAAAATGCATTTGCCATTTATTAACTTTTGAATTAAACAATTATTTTAATCAAGTTCAAGTGTCCTATTGTTCCTATCTCAGTTGAACTTACGCAACCCTAACAATATGTACTATGTTAGTTGTTGTTGGTAGCAGCTTTGGTATGTCCTGTGTTTGTTGCTTTGTCAGAGCTTCTTTAATGGCCTGAGTTTTCTCAGTTTTGTTGTGAAGTGGATTGTTTAATATTCTGTTTCATTTGTTCCCAGGGGGGAAGGGGAAGGCACCTAGGGAGTGCTTAGGCAAGAGGCCCGCGGGCATACATATACCTGTAGTATATTCAATGTCTAGGCACACTAGGTAAGACCTGGGCGGACCACCCCCTGTATTTTGGTTAGGGCACCAGGTGGTGCTAAGTTAAGTAAGTAGTGGGTAGGCAAGTTAGATAGGAGAGGGGGAGCTTTGATATTTACTTTCTTTGCTTTGGTTCCGTCCAGCCCCTTTTCCCCATATTACCGTGTAAAGGAAATAAATCCTAGTAAGCGGTCAATTCAGCCTTTTGCCGTCCTTTCTCGCACCTACAGTCCCATACCTCTTTCACTTCACGGGGAGTTGAGTTGTAGCAGGGAGTTGTGTTCCCTCTTCACAGAGGCGTGCGTAACAGTCATGGTTTAAGTTAAGGTCAGTCGTGGTTTTCTGTAGACACACCTCGGCCACACTTTCATGTATTCCATCTCCACCCCGAGCCAATTGTGGTTGAATAGCATGCTATTCTCATGCTTAAGTTCAAGGTCAGAAAGGAATAACGTTACAATGTATTTACGCTTAACTCAGGTCGGAATCGGGGCCTTGATGCATATCCATCAGGATAAGAAAACCGTACACTTGCATGTCTCTCACATGTCAATCCAGTTCTGCAGTTTCTCTAACTAGACAGCAGGGGGTGCCAAGGGCCCAAAACAGAGCCAATACTGGACAATGTTTATTTGACACAATCTATGGCCAGGATTCAAACCGATCGCACTTTGGTGGCAAATACGCAGAGTTTACCGTGAAATTTGTCTCCGCAAAAGTGCGAACATTGCCTTTTAAAAGCTGCATTGTTGACAAAGAGTGATGGGATTGAATCCCGGCCTATAACAGAGGGACCACCAAATCAATGAGATAAAAACACATCACACAACATTTGTTCTAATGTGAAAACCTTTATTAATCATATTCATATATTCTTCTTTATTTACTTTATTTATTTCATTGCAGTTACCCTTCTCTTCCTTATAGTTTCTTAATGTTTGGTATCTGTTTTGATATTTATTTGGTGGTACATAGACAGCGGAGACTGGGACAGGCCTTTCTCCAGTATTAACACTAAAGCTCACCACACCTCCTACTCTTCCTCCTCCTCATCTTCCTCTTCTTCCTCCTCCGAACTCATGATGGAGGTAAAGGACTAGAATAACCTCATCAGGCCTTATCAATCAATCACCCAATCAATTCATCAATCAATAGATTATTATATATGACCCTCTACACACTTAGTATGCTGTATGTCCCCATAATGAGAGAGAGAGAGAGAGAGAGAGAGATATGTACTGTATGTCCAGAAGACTCAGTATGAGACGAGGCCGGTGTGTTGGTACACTAAAAAGGTGCATTAAACACACACACACACACACACACACACCCCTCAGCCACAAGATACGAAGGAGACATACAATCAATCATTCACTCCCATCACAGTGAAGAAGAATATACCATACCACAAAATTACAAAATATTGAGCCACGAGTTCATGAAGTAATGTGTAAATCGAGCTGAGCATACGGCTTGCAATGGAGTTACAAAATGAATTCCTACATTAGTGCTTCTTTGTGATTTTAGAATATACATGTTTCAACCCCAACTTTGTAAAACTTCTATTTTTTTTCTCTCCAGTGAACATCTATACACAGTAACCGTAGCAACTCACGTTAGACAACAATGCTCTCTGGTAAAGAGGGTTATTGAGGAAGAGGGGGATAATAAAAGGAGATGTTTGGTTTGTAAGAGTTCACCCGTTATGTTAAGACACCCAAATATCACATGAGAAGAGGTGATTTCCTTCTTTTCACAAGTAAAACATAAACATATATTCGGGAAATTACATGGCACACGAATGTACAGTATCTACTGTTGCTTAATGTGTTAGCATTAGGGATTTATTACAAGGTCAATGTCTAAGGATGCTATGTATTCAGTGCATTCAGGAAAGTATTCAGACCCCTTGACTTTTTCCACATTTTGTTACGTTACAGCCTTATTTTGAAATTGATTAAATCATTTTTTGTCCCTCATAAATCTACAATGCCCCAAAATAAATCTACAATGCCCCATAATGACAAAGCCAAAACAGGCTGTTGGAAAATTTTGCAAATTTATAAAAAATACAAAACTGAAATATCACATTTACATAAGTATTCAGACCCTTTCCTCTGTACTTTGTTGAAGCACCTTTGGCAGCGATTACAGCCTTGAGTCTTCTTGGGTATGACGCTACAAGCTTGGCACACCTGTATTTGGGGAGTTTCTCCCATTCTTCTCTACAGATCCTCTCAAGGTCTGTCAGGATGGATGGGGAGTGTTGCTGCACAGCTATTTTCAGGTCTCTCCAGAGATGTTCGATTGGGTTCATGTCTGGGCTCTGGCTGGGCCACTCAAGGACATACCAAACTTTTTCCATTTAAGAATGATGGAGGCCACTGTGTTCTTGGGGACTTTCAATGCTGCAGAAATGTTTTGGTACCGTTCCCCAGATCTGTGCCTCGACACAATCTTGTCTCGGAGCTCTACGGACAATTCCTTCGACCTCATGGCTTGGTTTTTGCTCTGACATGCACTGTCAACTGTGGGACCATATATAGACAGGTGTGTGCCTTTCCAAATCATGTCCAATCAATTGAATATACCACAGGTGGACTCCAATCAAGTTGGAGAAACATCTCAAGGATGATCAATGGAAACAGAATGCACCTGAGCTCAATTTCGAGTCTCATTGCAAATGGTTGAATACTTACTGTTTTTGCTTTGTCATTATGGGGTATTGTCTGTTGATTGATGAGGTAAAAAAAACAATTTAATCCATTTTAGCATAAGGCTGTAACGTAACAAAATGTGGGAAGTCAAGGGGTCTGAAAACTTTCCGAATGCACTGTATGTATTCAAATGTGACTGTCTACATGAGTGTGATAGTGTGTGTGTGTGTGTGTGTGTCTGAGTCTGAGTGTGTGTGTGTGTGTTTTTTCTCTCACTACAATATGTGATTACAAGAACAATACTTCAAAAATCTTCTTCATCCATATTCTTGCAGATAATCCATACGTCTTCTGTTGGTCAGTCAAAGTCTCTGTCCCTGTCTTGGTCGATGATCGGCTGTGTGAAGATTGTCTTGTCTCTGCTGGGGTTCCTAGGGGTTCAGTGATAGTGGAATAGTGTGGAGTTAGAGAGACTGTAGGACTGTGAGCAGGGCCAATATCATAGGGATGTACATATCATTGGCAGATCCAGTATAGACTAGAAGGTGAGAACTAGAATACAGTGCATGTGTGAATGAATGGGAGGCATCTGGCTACATAGCTTTTCTCTCTCCTGTCTGTTTCGCTCACTCATTGTCCACCTCTCTCTCTCTCTTTTACTCTCATCTCCTCTCCATCTCTCTCTTCTCTCTCTCACAGCCATGGTGTGCCAGTGTCGTCCTCTTCTGGGGGATGATGGGTAAAACTCTGGAGCGTGATGATGAAAGTTACACACACACACACACTAGGAAACGCAGACACCTGAGAGAGAGAGAGAAATAGAGATTGGATAAAAAGAGATAGAGACAGAGACATGAGAGAGAAAGATAGAAAGAGAGAGAGAGGGTGACAGAGAGAGTGAGACAGACATGAGAGAGAAAGAGAGAGAGAGAAAGAGAGAGACAGGAAAGAGAGAGAGAGAGAGAGACAGAGACAGAGAGAGAGAGAGAGAGAGAGAGAGAGAGAGGGTGGCAGAAAGAGAGAGACAGGAGAGAGAATGAGAGAGAGAGAGGGGGGAAAAGGGGACATGCTAGGGGACATATGCTCTGACGATGAAAATGTTCGACCCATTTCCTCTGCATTACCATAATAGCACAGTGAGGACACATACTACATTTCTAGGCCAATCCTGATATGACATGAAATAGGACATGACCATTTTACACATACTGAAGAGACCCACACTGAATAATTCATATCACAGACACGTTTCAGGCACAAGAGTTTTGTTTGAATCGGCCTGTTTTGTCAAGGAAGGCGGTTTGACTGTATTTCTCATCACTCACCTTTGTTTTAGGCATTCCCAGCTTCTATGTGAGAAGGAGAGAGGGAGGGGGGAGATGGGGACGGAGAGAGAGGGAGGGGGAGATGGGGGTGGGTAGAGAGAGGGAGAGGGGAGATGGGGGTGGGTAGAGAGAGGGTGGGGGAGATGGGGGTGTGCAGAGAGAGGGGGTGGGGTGATGGGGTGGGCAGAGAGAGGGAGGGGGAGATGGGGGTGGGCAGAGAGAGGGGGTGGGGAGATGGGGGTGGGCAGAGAGATGGGGGTGGGCAGAGAGAGGGAGGGGGAGATGGGGGTGGGCAGAGAGAGAGAGGGGGGAGATGGTGGTGGATAGAGAGAGGGAGAGGGGAGATGGGGGTGGGTAGAGAGAGGGTGGGGGAGATGGGGGTGTGCAGAGAGAGGGGGTGGGGAGATGGGGGTGGGCAGAGAGAGGGAGGGGGGAGATGGGGGTGGCCAGAGAGAGGGGGTGGGGAGATGGGGGTGGCCAGAGAGAGAGAGGGGGAGGAGATAGGTTCATAGTTATTAGTTAATATTCCTGGATTTGTGTTGAATCATCAAAGGCACAAAATGTGTAACAACCTATTGTATATTATGGGATTTGACGTTCTATGTGTGTAGTACCAATGACAACCAGCAGGCGTGTAAATCTGGACCACTGCAGTCTTCTGGTATTCATGGCAGTGTGTGTTTGAGAGGTGTATGGTTTTCATTGAGACAGGATAACAGTGAGCTGAGCAATCATCAATTTTTCTCCATCACTCCATTTTTCTCCATCACTCCATTCAAAAGCCCCCTGGCTGCAAGTTACGCATCTGCTGCAACATCAGTCTCTCTCTCTCTCTCTCTCTCTCTCTCTCTCTCTCTCTCTCTCTCTCTCTCTCTCTCTCTCTCTCTCTCTCTCTCTCTCTCTCTCTCTCTCTCTCTCTCTCTCTCCGTTTGTCTGGGGCTCTGTGATAAACTCCCATATCTACTGGGAGAAATTCCACAGTGTGCCATCACAGCAGTAAGATTTGTGACCTGTTGCCACAAGAAAAGGGCAACCAGTGAAGAACAAACACCATTGTAAATACAACCCATATTTATGCTTACTTATTTTAACTTGTGTGCTTTAACCATTTGTACATTGTTACAACACTGTATATATATAATATAACATTTGTAATGTCTTTATTGTTTTGAAACTTCTGTATGTGTAATGTTTACTGTTAATTTGTATTGTTTATTTCACTTTTGTATAATATCTACCTCACTTGCTTTGGCAATGTTAACACATGTTTCCCATGCCAATAAAGCCCCTTGAATTGACAGACAGACAGACAGACAGACAGACAGACAGACAGACAGACAGACAGACAGACAGACAGACAGACAGACAGACAGACAGACAGACAGAGAGAGTGAGCGTGAGAGACAGAGAGAGAGTGAGCGAGAGAGAGAGCGAGAGTGAGAGAGCGAGAGCGAGAGAAAGAGACAGACAGAGAGAAAGAGATATATAGGGTAGAGCAATGGTGTATACAGGTCCTAATGTGTCCTAATGGAATGCTCTCCAGTCTCACCCTTGCTCTCGGCCAGTAGTTCCTCGGTCATGAGTCCGTCCTGCCTGTTGCCCAGTACAAAAGCCAGGAATGAGAGCATGAGGGCATTCAGAACCCCCATGATAGCCAGGATGTAAGCCCAGCGCATGGAACACGCTCCCAGGCTGTACTTGTCCGTCTGCTCCCCACACATCCTCCGCACCTCGTCACTGTCCCAGCCGTCAGGGTAGATTATACAGCCCATCACCAGACATACACCTGGAGGGAGAGGAGGAAGAGTAGGGGTAGAGAGGGAAAGTAGTGGGATAAGGAGGGTATTGGAAAAGAATAGAGAGAGAGAAAGATGTTATTTCTAACTTTCAAGCTTTTTCTTCCATCACCTCCTATAGTATTCTATAGTCTCCTAAAGTCTCCTATAGTCTCCTAAAGTCTTCCATCACCTCCTATTGTCTTCTATAGTCTTCCATCACCTCCTATAGTCTTCTATAGTCTCCTAAAGTCTCCTAAAGTCTCCTATAGTCTTCCATCACCTCCTATAGTCTTCCATCACCTCCTATAGTCTTCTATAGTCTTCCATCACCTCCTATAGTCTTCCATCACCTCCTATAGTCTTCTATAGTCTTCCATCACCTCCTATAGTCTTCCATCACCTCCTATAGTCTTCCATCACCTCCTATAGTCTTCCATCACCTCCTATAGTCTTCCATCACCTCCTATAGTCTTCCATCACCTCCTATAGTCTCCTATAGTCTTCTATAGTTTCCCATCACCTCCTATAGTCTTCTACAGTCTTCCATCCCCTCCTATAGTCTCCTATAGTCTTCCATCCCTTCCTATATTATTCCATCACCTCCTATAGTCTCCTATAGTCTCCTATAGTCTTCCATCCCCTCCTATAGTCTTCCATCACCTCCTATAGTCTTCCATCCCCTCCTATAGTCTTCCATCACCTCCTATAGTCTTCCATCCCCTCCTATATTATTCCATCACCTCCTATAGTCTCTTATAGTCTCCTATAGTCTTCCATCCCCTCCTGTAGTCTTCCATCACCTCCTATAGTCTTCCATCACCTCCTATAGTCTTCTATAGTTTCCCATCACCTCCTGTAGTCTTCTACAGTCTTCCATCACCTCCTATAGTCTCCTATAGTCTTCCATCCCTTCCTATATTATTCCATCACCTCCTATAGTCTCCTATAGTCTTCCATCCCCTCCTATATTATTCCATCACCTCCTATAGTCTCCTATATCCCCTTCTATAGTCTTCCATCACCTCCTATAGTCTCCTATAGTCTTCCATCACCTCCTATGGTCTTCTATAGTCTTCCATCACCTCCTATAGTCTTCCATCACCTCCTATGGTCTCTATAGTCTTCCATCAGCTCCTATGGTCTTCTATAGTCTCCCCTCACCTCCTATAGTCTTCTATAGTCTTCCATCACCTCCTATGGTCTCTTATAGTCTTCCATCACCTCCTATAGTCTTCTAAAGTCTTCCATCACCTCCTATAGTCTTCTATAGTCTTCCATCACCTCCTATAGTCTCCTATAGTCTTCTATAGTCTTCCATCACCTCCTATATTATTCCATCACCTCCTATAGTCTCCTATACTCTTCCATCCCCTCCTATAGTCTTTCATCACCTCCTATAGTCTCCTATAGTCTTCCATCACCTCATATGGTCTTCTATAGTCTTCATCACCTCCTATAGTCTTCCATCACCTCCTATGGTCTTCTATAGTCTTCCATCACCTCCTATGGTCTTCTATAGTCTCCCCTCACCTCCTATAGTCTTCTATAGTCTTCCATCACCTCCTATGGTCTCTTATAGTCTTCCATCACCTCCTATTGTCTTCTAAAGTCTTCCATCACCTCCTATAGTCTTCTATAGTCTTCCATCACCTCCTATATTCTCCTATATCTCCTATACTCTTCCATCACCTCCCATAGTCTCCTATAGTCTTCTATAGTCTCCCCTCACCTCCTATAGTCTTCTATAGTCTTCCATCACCTCCTATGGTCTCCTATAGTCTTTCATCACCTCCTATATCTCCTATACTCTTCCATCACCTCCTATAGTCTTCTATATGCTTCCATCACCTCCTATAGTCTTCTATATGCTTCCATCACCTCCTATAGACTTCTCTTCCATCACCTCCTATAGTCTAATATAGTCTTCTAATGTTATAGTCTTCTATTGTCTGCTATAGTCTTCTATAGTCCTCCATCACCTCCTATAGTCTTCTAGAGTCTTCCATCACCTCCTATAGTCTTTCTCTTCCATCACCTCCTATAGTCTTCTATAGTCTTCCATCACCTCCTATAGTCTTCTATAGTCTTCCATCACCTCCTATAGTCTTCTATCTATAGTCTTCCATCACCTCCTATAGTCTTCTATAGTCTTCCATCACCTCCTATAGTCTTCCATCACCTCCTATAGTCTTCTATAGTCTTCCATCACCTCCTATAGTCTAATATAGTCTTCTAATGTTATAGTCTTCTATTGTCTGCTATAGTCTCCTATAGTCCTCCATCACCTCCTATAGTCTTCTATATGCTTCCATCACCTCCTATAGTCTTCTCTTCCATCACCTCCTATAGTCTTCTATAGTCTTCCATCACCTCCTATAGTCTTCTATAGTCTTCTATCACCTCCTATTGTCTTCTATATGCTTCCATTACCTCCTATAGTCTTCCATCACCTCCTATAGTCTTCTATATGCTTCCATCACCTCCTATAGTCTTCCATCACCTCCTATAGTCTTCTATATGCTTCCATCACCTCCTATAGTCTTCCATCACCTCCTATAGTCTTCTATATGCTTCCATCACCTCCTATAGTCTTCTATATGCTTCCATCACCTCCTATAGTCTTCCATCACCTCCTATAGTCTTCTATATGCTTCCATCACCTCCTATAGTCTTCTATATGCTTCCATCACCTCCTATAGTCTTCTATATGCTTCCATCACCTCCTATAGTCTTCCATCCCCTCCTATTGTCTTCTATATGCTTCCATCCCCTTCTATAGTCTTCCATCACCTCCTATGGTCTCCTATAGTCTTTCATCACCTCC
Organism: Salvelinus alpinus; assembly: GCF_045679555.1. Classification (NCBI taxonomy): domain Eukaryota; kingdom Metazoa; phylum Chordata; class Actinopteri; order Salmoniformes; family Salmonidae; genus Salvelinus; species Salvelinus alpinus. The sequence continues at coordinate 7,273,578 of NC_092094.1, forward strand.
TATATCTCCTATACTCTTCCATCACCTCCTATAGTCTTCTATATGCTTCCATCACCTCCTATAGTCTTCTATATGCTTCCATCACCTCCTATAGACTTCTCTTCCATCACCTCCTATAGTCTAATATAGTCTTCTAATGTTATAGTCTTCTATTGTCTGCTATAGTCTTCTATAGTCCTCCATCACCTCCTATAGTCTTCTATATGCTTCCATCACCTCCTATAGTCTTCTCTTCCATCACCTCCTATAGTCTTCTATAGTCTTCCATCACCTCCTATAGTCTTCTATAGTCTTCCATCACCTCCTATAGTCTTCTATAGTCTTCTATAGTCCTCCATCACCTCTTATAGTCTTCTATAGTCTTCCATCACCTCCTATAGTCTTCTATAGTCTTCCATCACCTCCTATAGTCTTCTATAGTCTTCCATCACCTCCTATAGTCTAATATAGTCTTCTAATGTTATAGTCTTCTATTGTCTGCTATAGTCTCCTATAGTCCTCCATCACCTCCTATAGTCTTCTATATGCTTCCATCACCTCCTATAGTCTTCTCTTCCATCACCTCCTATAGTCTTCTATAGTCTTCCATCACCTCCTATAGTCTTCTATAGTCTTCTATCACCTCCTATTGTCTTCTATATGCTTCCATTACCTCCTATAGTCTTCCATCACCTCCTATAGTCTTCTATATGCTTCCATCACCTCCTATAGTCTTCCATCACCTCCTATAGTCTTCTATATGCTTCCATCACCTCCTATAGTCTTCCATCACCTCCTATAGTCTTCTATATGCTTCCATCACCTCCTATAGTCTTCTATATGCTTCCATCACCTCCTATAGTCTTCCATCACCTCCTATAGTCTTCTATATGCTTCCATCACCTCCTATAGTCTTCTATATGCTTCCATCACCTCCTATAGTCTTCTATATGCTTCCATCACCTCCTATAGTCTTCCATCCCCTCCTATTGTCTTCTATATGCTTCCATCCCCTCCTATAGTCTTCCATCACCTCCTATAGTCTTCTAAAGTCTTCCATCACCTCCTATAGTCTCCTATAGTCTTCTATAGTCTTCCATCACCTCCTATATTATTCCATCACCTCCTATAGTCTCCTATAGTCTCCTATAGTCTTCCATCCCCTCCTATAGTCTTTCATCACCTCCTATAGTCTCCTATAGTCTTCCATCACCTCCTATGGTCTTCTATAGTCTTCCATCACCTCCTATAGTCTTCCATCACCTCCTATGGTCTTCTATAGTCTTCCATCACCTCCTATGGTCTTCTATAGTCTTCCATCACCTCCTATGGTCTCTTATAGTCTTCCATCACCTCCTATAGTCTTCTAAAGTCTTCCATCACCTCCTATAGTCTTCTATAGTCTTCCATCACCTCCTATAGTCTCCTATAGTCTTCTATAGTCTTCCATCCCCTCCTATATTATTCCATCACCTCCTATAGTCTCCTATAGTCTTCTATAGTCTTCCATCACCTCCCATAGTCTCCTATAGTCTTCTATAGTCTCCCCTCACCTCCTATAGTCTTCTATAGTCTTCCATCACCTCCTATGGTCTTCCATCACCTCCTATGGTCTCCTATAGTCTTTCATCACCTCCTATATCTCCTATACTCTTCCATCACCTCCTATAGTCTTCTATAGTCTTCCATCACCTCTTATAGTCTTCTATATTCTCCCATCACCTCCTATATTCTTCCATCACCTCCTATCGTCTTCCATCACCTCCTATAGTCTTCCATCACCTCCTATAGTCTTCTATAGTCTTCCAGCACCTCCTATAGTCTTCCATCACCTCCTATAGTCTCCTATAGTCTTCTATGGTATTTCATCCCCTCCTATAGTCTCCTATAGTCTTCTATAGTCTTCCATCACCTACTATAGTCTCCTATAGTCTTCCATCACCTCCTATGGTCTTCCATCACCTCCTATAGTCTCCTATAGTCTTCCATCACCTCCTATAGTCTTCTATATGCTTCCATCATCTCCTATAGTCTTCCATCACCTCCTATAGTCTTCTATATGCTTTCATCACCTCCTATAGTCTTCCATCACCTCCTATAGTCTTCTATATGCTTTCATCACCTACTATAGTCTTCCATCACCTCCTATAGTCTTCTATATGCTTCCATCACCTCCTATAGTCTTCCATCACCTCCTATAGTCTTCTATATGCTTCCATCACCTCCTATAGTCTTCCATCACCTCCTATAGTATTCTATATGCCTCCATCACCTCCTATAGTCTTCTATATGCTTCGATCACCTCCTATAGTCTTCTATATGCTTCCATCACCTCCTATAGTCTTCCATCACCTCTTATAGTCTTCTATAGTCTTCCATCACCTCCTATAGTCTGCTATATGCTTCCATCACCTCCTATAGTATTCTATATGCTTCCATCACCTCCTATAGTCTTCCATCACCTCCTATAGTACTCTATATGCCTCCATCACCTCCTATAGTCTTCTATATGCTTCCATCACCTCTTATAGTCTTCTATAGTCTTCCATCACCTCCTATAGTCTTCTATATGCTTCCATCACCTCCTATAGTCTTCTATAGTCTTCCATCACCTCCTATAGTCTTCTATAGTCCTCCATCACCTCCTATAGTCTATTATATGCTTCCATCACCTCCTATAGTCTTCCATCACCTCCTATGGTCTTCTATAGGCTTCCATCACCTCCTATAGTCTTCTATAGTCTTCCATCACCTCCTATAGTCTTACATCACCTCCTATAGTCTTCTATAGTCTTCCATCACCTCCTATAGTCTTCTATAGTCCTCCATCACCTCCTATAGTCTTCTATATGCTTCCATCACCTCCTATAGTCTTCTCTTCCATCACCTCCTATAGTCTTCTATAGTCTTCCACCACCTCATATAGTCTTCTATAGTCTTCCATCACCTCCTATAGTCTTCTATATGCTTCCATCACCTCCTATAGTCTTCTATATGCTTCCATCACCTCCTATAGTCTTCTCTTCCATCACCTCCTATAGTCTAATATAGTCTTCTAATGTTATAGTCTTCTATTGTCTGCTATAGTCTCCTATAGTCCTCCATCACCTCCTATAGTCTTCTATATGCTTCCATCACCTCCTATAGTCTTCTCTTCCATCACCTCCTATAGTCTTCTATAGTCTTCCATCACCTCCTATAGTCTTCTATAGTCTTCCATCACCTCCTATAGTCTTCTATAGTCTTCTATAGTCCTCCATCACCTCCTATAGTCTTCTATAGTCTTCCATCACCTCCTATAGTCTTCTCTTCCATCACCTCCTATAGTCTAATATAGTCTTCTAATGTTATAGTCTTCTATTGTCTGCTATAGTCTCCTATAGTCCTCCATCACCTCCTATAGTCTTCTATATGCTTCCATCACCTCCTGTAGTCTTCTCTTCCATCACCTCCTATAGTCTTCTATAGTCTTCCACCACCTCATATAGTCTTCTATAGTCTTCCATCACCTCCTATAGTCTTCTATATGCTTCCATCACCTCCTATAGTCTTCTATATGCTTCCATCACCTCCTATAGTCTTCTCTTCCATCACCTCCTATAGTCTAATATAGTCTTCTAATGTTATAGTCTTCTATTGTCTGCTATAGTCTCCTATAGTCCTCCATCACCTCCTATAGTCTTCTATATGCTTCCATCACCTCCTATAGTCTTCTCTTCCATCACCTCCTATAGTCTTCTATAGTCTTCCATCACCTCCTATAGTCTTCTATAGTCTTCCATCACCTCCTATAGTCTTCTATAGTCTTCTATAGTCCTCCATCACCTCCTATAGTCTTCTATAGTCTTCCATCACCTCCTATAGTCTTCTATAGTCTTCCATCACCTCCTATAGTCTTCTATAGTCTTCCATCACCTCCTATAGTCTAATATAGTCTTCTAATGTTATAGTCTTCTATTGTCTGCTATAGTCTCCTATAGTCCTCCATCACCTCCTATAGTCTTCTATATGCTTCCATCACCTCCTATAGTCTTCTATATGCTTCCATCACCTCCTATAGTCTCCTATAGTCCTCCATCACCTCCTATAGTCTTCTATATGCTTCCATCACCTCCTATAGTCTCCTATAGTCCTCCATCACCTCCTATAGTCTTCTATATGCTTCCATCACCTCCTATAGTCTTCTCTTCCATCACCTCCTATAGTCTTCTATAGACTTCCATCACCTCCTATAGTCTCCTATAGTCCTCCATCACCTCCTATAGTCTTCTATATGCTTCCATCACCTCCTATAGTATTCTCTTCCATCACCTCCTATAGTCTTCTATAGTCTTCCATCACCTCCTATAGTCTTCTATAGTCTTCTATCACCTCCTATTGTCTTCTATATGCTTCCATTACCTCCTATAGTCTTCCATCACCTCATATAGTCTTCTATATGCTTCCATCACCTCCTATAGTCTTCCATCACCTCCTATAGTCTTCTATATGCTTCCATCACCTCCTACAGTCTTCCATCACCTCCTATAGTCTTCTATATGCTTCCATCACCTCCTATAGTCTTCTATATGCTTCCATCACCTCCTATAGTCTTCCATCACCTCCTATGGTCTTCTATAGGCTTCCATCACCTCCTATAGTCTTCCATCACCTCCTATAGTCTTACATCACCTCCTATAGTCTTCTATAGTCTTCCATCACCTCCTATAGTCTTCTATAGTCCTCCATCACCTCCTATAGTCTTCTATATGCTTCCATCACCTCCTATAGTCTTCTCTTCCATCACCTCCTATAGTCTTCTATAGTCTTCCATCACCTCCTATAGTCTTCTATAGTCTTCCATCACCTCCTATAGTCTTCTATAGTCTTCTATAGTCCTCCATCACCTCTTATAGTCTTCTATAGTCTTCCATCACCTCCTATAGTCTTCCATCACCTCCTATAGTCTTCTATAGTCTTCCATCACCTCCTATAGTCTAATATAGTCTTCTAATGTTATAGTCTTCTATTGTCTGCTATAGTCTCCTATAGTCCTCCATCACCTCCTATAGTCTTCTATATGCTTCCATCACCTCCTATAGTCTTCTCTTCCATCACCTCCTATAGTCTTCTATAGTCTTCCATCACCTCCTATAGTCTTCTATAGTCTTCTATCACCTCCTATTGTCTTCTATATGCTTCCATTACCTCCTATAGTCTTCCATCACCTCCTATAGTCTTCTATATGCTTCCATCACCTCCTATAGTCTTCCATCACCTCCTATAGTCTTCTATATGCTTCCATCACCTCCTATAGTCTTCCATCACCTCCTATAGTCTTCTATATGCTTCCATCACCTCCTATAGTCTTCTATATGCTTCCATCACCTCCTATAGTCTTCCATCACCTCCTATAGTCTTCTATATGCTTCCATCACCTCCTATAGTCTTCTATATGCTTCCATCACCTCCTATAGTCTTCTATATGCTTCCATCACCTCCTATAGTCTTCCATCCCCTCCTATTGTCTTCTATATGCTTCCATCCCCTTCTATAGTCTTCCATCACCTCCTATGGTCTCCTATAGTCTTTCATCACCTCCTATATCTCCTATACTCTTCCATCACCTCCTATAGTCTTCTATATGCTTCCATCACCTCCTATAGTCTTCTATATGCTTCCATCACCTCCTATAGACTTCTCTTCCATCACCTCCTATAGTCTAATATAGTCTTCTAATGTTATAGTCTTCTATTGTCTGCTATAGTCTTCTATAGTCCTCCATCACCTCCTATAGTCTTCTATATGCTTCCATCACCTCCTATAGTCTTCTCTTCCATCACCTCCTATAGTCTTCTATAGTCTTCCATCACCTCCTATAGTCTTCTATAGTCTTCCATCACCTCCTATAGTCTTCTATAGTCTTCTATAGTCCTCCATCACCTCTTATAGTCTTCTATAGTCTTCCATCACCTCCTATAGTCTTCTATAGTCTTCCATCACCTCCTATAGTCTTCTATAGTCTTCCATCACCTCCTATAGTCTAATATAGTCTTCTAATGTTATAGTCTTCTATTGTCTGCTATAGTCTCCTATAGTCCTCCATCACCTCCTATAGTCTTCTATATGCTTCCATCACCTCCTATAGTCTTCTCTTCCATCACCTCCTATAGTCTTCTATAGTCTTCCATCACCTCCTATAGTCTTCTATAGTCTTCTATCACCTCCTATTGTCTTCTATATGCTTCCATTACCTCCTATAGTCTTCCATCACCTCCTATAGTCTTCTATATGCTTCCATCACCTCCTATAGTCTTCCATCACCTCCTATAGTCTTCTATATGCTTCCATCACCTCCTATAGTCTTCCATCACCTCCTATAGTCTTCTATATGCTTCCATCACCTCCTATAGTCTTCTATATGCTTCCATCACCTCCTATAGTCTTCCATCACCTCCTATAGTCTTCTATATGCTTCCATCACCTCCTATAGTCTTCTATATGCTTCCATCACCTCCTATAGTCTTCTATATGCTTCCATCACCTCCTATAGTCTTCCATCCCCTCCTATTGTCTTCTATATGCTTCCATCCCCTCCTATAGTCTTCCATCACCTCCTATAGTCTTCTAAAGTCTTCCATCACCTCCTATAGTCTCCTATAGTCTTCTATAGTCTTCCATCACCTCCTATATTATTCCATCACCTCCTATAGTCTCCTATAGTCTCCTATAGTCTTCCATCCCCTCCTATAGTCTTTCATCACCTCCTATAGTCTCCTATAGTCTTCCATCACCTCCTATGGTCTTCTATAGTCTTCCATCACCTCCTATAGTCTTCCATCACCTCCTATGGTCTTCTATAGTCTTCCATCACCTCCTATGGTCTTCTATAGTCTTCCATCACCTCCTATGGTCTCTTATAGTCTTCCATCACCTCCTATAGTCTTCTAAAGTCTTCCATCACCTCCTATAGTCTTCTATAGTCTTCCATCACCTCCTATAGTCTCCTATAGTCTTCTATAGTCTTCCATCCCCTCCTATATTATTCCATCACCTCCTATAGTCTCCTATAGTCTTCTATAGTCTTCCATCACCTCCCATAGTCTCCTATAGTCTTCTATAGTCTCCCCTCACCTCCTATAGTCTTCTATAGTCTTCCATCACCTCCTATGGTCTTCCATCACCTCCTATGGTCTCCTATAGTCTTTCATCACCTCCTATATCTCCTATACTCTTCCATCACCTCCTATAGTCTTCTATAGTCTTCCATCACCTCTTATAGTCTTCTATATTCTCCCATCACCTCCTATATTCTTCCATCACCTCCTATCGTCTTCCATCACCTCCTATAGTCTTCCATCACCTCCTATAGTCTTCTATAGTCTTCCAGCACCTCCTATAGTCTTCCATCACCTCCTATAGTCTCCTATAGTCTTCTATGGTATTTCATCCCCTCCTATAGTCTCCTATAGTCTTCTATAGTCTTCCATCACCTACTATAGTCTCCTATAGTCTTCCATCACCTCCTATGGTCTTCCATCACCTCCTATAGTCTCCTATAGTCTTCCATCACCTCCTATAGTCTTCTATATGCTTCCATCATCTCCTATAGTCTTCCATCACCTCCTATAGTCTTCTATATGCTTTCATCACCTCCTATAGTCTTCCATCACCTCCTATAGTCTTCTATATGCTTTCATCACCTACTATAGTCTTCCATCACCTCCTATAGTCTTCTATATGCTTCCATCACCTCCTATAGTCTTCCATCACCTCCTATAGTCTTCTATATGCTTCCATCACCTCCTATAGTCTTCCATCACCTCCTATAGTATTCTATATGCCTCCATCACCTCCTATAGTCTTCTATATGCTTCGATCACCTCCTATAGTCTTCTATATGCTTCCATCACCTCCTATAGTCTTCCATCACCTCTTATAGTCTTCTATAGTCTTCCATCACCTCCTATAGTCTGCTATATGCTTCCATCACCTCCTATAGTATTCTATATGCTTCCATCACCTCCTATAGTCTTCCATCACCTCCTATAGTACTCTATATGCCTCCATCACCTCCTATAGTCTTCTATATGCTTCCATCACCTCTTATAGTCTTCTATAGTCTTCCATCACCTCCTATAGTCTTCTATATGCTTCCATCACCTCCTATAGTCTTCTATAGTCTTCCATCACCTCCTATAGTCTTCTATAGTCCTCCATCACCTCCTATAGTCTATTATATGCTTCCATCACCTCCTATAGTCTTCCATCACCTCCTATGGTCTTCTATAGGCTTCCATCACCTCCTATAGTCTTCTATAGTCTTCCATCACCTCCTATAGTCTTACATCACCTCCTATAGTCTTCTATAGTCTTCCATCACCTCCTATAGTCTTCTATAGTCCTCCATCACCTCCTATAGTCTTCTATATGCTTCCATCACCTCCTATAGTCTTCTCTTCCATCACCTCCTATAGTCTTCTATAGTCTTCCACCACCTCATATAGTCTTCTATAGTCTTCCATCACCTCCTATAGTCTTCTATATGCTTCCATCACCTCCTATAGTCTTCTATATGCTTCCATCACCTCCTATAGTCTTCTCTTCCATCACCTCCTATAGTCTAATATAGTCTTCTAATGTTATAGTCTTCTATTGTCTGCTATAGTCTCCTATAGTCCTCCATCACCTCCTATAGTCTTCTATATGCTTCCATCACCTCCTATAGTCTTCTCTTCCATCACCTCCTATAGTCTTCTATAGTCTTCCATCACCTCCTATAGTCTTCTATAGTCTTCCATCACCTCCTATAGTCTTCTATAGTCTTCTATAGTCCTCCATCACCTCCTATAGTCTTCTATAGTCTTCCATCACCTCCTATAGTCTTCTCTTCCATCACCTCCTATAGTCTAATATAGTCTTCTAATGTTATAGTCTTCTATTGTCTGCTATAGTCTCCTATAGTCCTCCATCACCTCCTATAGTCTTCTATATGCTTCCATCACCTCCTGTAGTCTTCTCTTCCATCACCTCCTATAGTCTTCTATAGTCTTCCACCACCTCATATAGTCTTCTATAGTCTTCCATCACCTCCTATAGTCTTCTATATGCTTCCATCACCTCCTATAGTCTTCTATATGCTTCCATCACCTCCTATAGTCTTCTCTTCCATCACCTCCTATAGTCTAATATAGTCTTCTAATGTTATAGTCTTCTATTGTCTGCTATAGTCTCCTATAGTCCTCCATCACCTCCTATAGTCTTCTATATGCTTCCATCACCTCCTATAGTCTTCTCTTCCATCACCTCCTATAGTCTTCTATAGTCTTCCATCACCTCCTATAGTCTTCTATATGCTTCCATCACCTCCTATAGTCTTCTCTTCCATCACCTCCTATAGTCTTCTCTTCCATCACCTCCTATAGTCTAATATAGTCTTCTAATGTTATAGTCTTCTATTGTCTGCTATAGTCTCCTATAGTCCTCCATCACCTCCTATAGTCTTCTATATGCTTCCATCACCTCCTATAGTCTTCTCTTCCATCACCTCCTATAGTCTTCTATATGCTTCCATCACCTCCTATAGTCTTCTATATGCTTCCATCACCTCCTATAGTCTTCTCTTCCATCACCTCCTATAGTCTTCTCTTCTATAGTCTTCCATCACCTCCTATAGTCTTCTATAGTCTTCCATCACCTCCTATAGTCTTCTATAGTCTTCCATCACCTCCTATAGTCTAATATAGTCTTCTAATGTTATAGTCTTCTATTGTCTGCTATAGTCTCCTATAGTCCTCCATCACCTCCTATAGTCTTCTATATGCTTCCATCACCTCCTATAGTCTTCTATATGCTTCCATCACCTCCTATAGTCTCCTATAGTCCTCCATCACCTCCTATAGTCTTCTATATGCTTCCATCACCTCCTATAGTCTCCTATAGTCCTCCATCACCTCCTATAGTCTTCTATATGCTTCCATCACCTCCTATAGTCTTCTCTTCCATCACCTCCTATAGTCTTCTATAGACTTCCATCACCTCCTATAGTCTCCTATAGTCCTCCATCACCTCCTATAGTCTTCTATATGCTTCCATCACCTCCTATAGTATTCTCTTCCATCACCTCCTATAGTCTTCTATAGTCTTCCATCACCTCCTATAGTCTTCTATAGTCTTCTATCACCTCCTATTGTCTTCTATATGCTTCCATTACCTCCTATAGTCTTCCATCACCTCATATAGTCTTCTATATGCTTCCATCACCTCCTATAGTCTTCCATCACCTCCTATAGTCTTCTATATGCTTCCATCACCTCCTACAGTCTTCCATCACCTCCTATAGTCTTCTATATGCTTCCATCACCTCCTATAGTCTTCTATATGCTTCCATCACCTCCTATAGTCTTCCATCACCTCCTATGGTCTTCTATAGGCTTCCATCACCTCCTATAGTCTTCTATAGTCTTCCATCACCTCCTATAGTCTTACATCACCTCCTATAGTCTTCTATAGTCTTCCATCACCTCCTATAGTCTTCTATAGTCCTCCATCACCTCCTATAGTCTTCTATATGCTTCCATCACCTCCTATAGTCTTCTCTTCCACCACCTCATATAGTCTTCTATAGTCTTCCATCACCTCCTATAGTCTTCTATATGCTTCCATCACCTCCTATAGTCTTCTCTTCCATCACCTCCTATAGTCTTCTATAGTCTTCCATCACCTCCTATAGTCTTCTATAGTCTTCCATCCCCTCCTAGAGTCTTCTATAGTCTTCCATCCCCTCCTATAGTCTTCTATAGTCTTCCATCACCTCCTATAGTCTTCTATAGTCTTCCATCACCTCCTATAGTCTTCTATAGTCTTCCATCACCTCCTATAGTCTAATATAGTCTTCTAATGTTATAGTCTTCTATTGTCTGCTATAGTCTCCTATAGTCCTCCATCACCTCCTATAGTCTTCTATATGCTTCCATCACCTCCTATAGTCTCCTATAGTCCTCCATCACCTCCTATAGTCTTCTATATGCTTCCATCACCTCCTATAGTCTCCTATAGTCCTCCATCACCTCCTATAGTCTTCTATAGTCCTCCATCACCTCCTATAGTCTTCTATATGCTTCCATCACCTCCTATAGTCTTCTCTTCCATCACCTCCTATAGTCTTCTATAGTCTTCCACCACCTCATATAGTCTTCTATAGTCTTCCATCACCTCCTATAGTCTTCTATATGCTTCCATCACCTCCTATAGTCTCCTATAGTCCTCCATCACCTCCTATAGTCTTCTATATGCTTCCATCACCTCCTATAGTCTTCTATATGCTTCCATCACCTCCTATAGTCTCCTATAGTCCTCCATCACCTCCTATAGTCTTCTATATGCTTCCATCACCTCCTATAGTCTTCTCTTCCATCACCTCCTATAGTCTTCTATAGACTTCCATCACCTCCTATAGTCTCCTATAGTCCTCCATCACCTCCTATAGTCTTCTATATGCTTCCATCACCTCCTATAGTATTCTCTTCCATCACCTCCTATAGTCTTCTATAGTCTTCCATCACCTCCTATAGTCTTCTATAGTCTTCTATCACCTCCTATTGTCTTCTATATGCTTCCATTACCTCCTATAGTCTTCCATCACCTCCTATAGTCTTCTATATGCTTCCATCACCTCCTATAGTCTTCCATCACCTCCTATAGTCTTCTATATGCTTCCATCACCTCCTATAGTCTTCCATCACCTCCTATAGTCTTCTATATGCTTCCATCACCTCCTATAGTCTTCTATATGCTTCCATCACCTCCTATAGTCTTCTATATGCTTCCATCACCTCCTATAGTCTTCTATATGCTTCCATCACCTCCTATAGTCTTCTATATGCTTCCATCACCTCCTATAGTCTTCCATCCCCTCCTATTGTCTGCTATATGCTTCCATCCCCTCCTATAGTCTTCCATCACCTCCTATAGTCTTCTATATGCTTCCATCACCTCCTATAATCTTCCATCACCTCCTATAGTCTTCCATCACCTCCTATAGTCTTCTATATGCTTCCATCACCTCCTATAGTCTCCTATAGTCCTCCATCACCTCCTATAGTCTTCTATATGCTTCCATCACCTCCTATAGTCTTCTATATGCTTCCATCACCTCCTATAGTCTCCTATAGTCCTCCATCACCTCCTATAGTCTTCTATATGCTTCCATCACCTCCTATAGTCTTCTCTTCCATCACCTCCTATAGTCTTCTATAGACTTCCATCACCTCCTATAGTCTCCTATAGTCCTCCATCACCTCCTATAGTCTTCTATATGCTTCCATCACCTCCTATAGTATTCTCTTCCATCACCTCCTATAGTCTTCTATAGTCTTCCATCACCTCCTATAGTCTTCTATAGTCTTCTATCACCTCCTATTGTCTTCTATATGCTTCCATTACCTCCTATAGTCTTCCATCACCTCCTATAGTCTTCTATATGCTTCCATCACCTCCTATAGTCTTCCATCACCTCCTATAGTCTTCTATATGCTTCCATCACCTCCTATAGTCTTCCATCACCTCCTATAGTCTTCTATATGCTTCCATCACCTCCTATAGTCTTCTATATGCTTCCATCACCTCCAAAGTCTTCTATATGCTTCCATCACCTCCTATAGTCTTCTATATGCTTCCATCACCTCCTATAGTCTTCTATATGCTTCCATCACCTCCTATAGTCTTCCATCCCCTCCTATTGTCTGCTATATGCTTCCATCCCCTCCTATAGTCTTCCATCACCTCCTATAGTCTTCTATATGCTTCCATCACCTCCTATAATCTTCCATCACCTCCTATAGTCTTCCATCACCTCCTATAGTCTTCTATATGCTTCCATCACCTCCTATAGTCTTCCATCACCTCCTATAGTCTTTTATATGCTTCCATCCCCTCCTATTGTCTTACATCACCTCCTATAGTCTTCCATCACCTCCTATAGTCTTATATATGCTTCCATCACCTCCTATAGTCTTACATCACCTCCTATAGTCTTCTATAGTCTTCCATCACCTCCTATAATCTTCCATAACCTCCTATAGTCTTCCATCACCTCCTATAGTCTTCTATAGTCTTCCATCACCTCCTATAGTCTTCTATATGCTTCCATCACCTCCTATAGTCTTCCATCACCTCCTATAGTCTTCTATATGCTTCCATCACCTCCTACAGTCTTCCATCACCTCCTATAGTCTTCTATATGCTTCCATCACCTCCTATAGTCTTCTATATGCTTCCATCACCTCCTATAGTCTTCCATCACCTCCTATGGTCTTCTATAGGCTTCCATCACCTCCTATAGTCTTCTATAGTCTTCCATCACCTCCTATAGTCTTACATCACCTCCTATAGTCTTCTATAGTCTTCCATCACCTCCTATAGTCTTCTATAGTCCTCCATCACCTCCTATAGTCTTCTATATGCTTCCATCACCTCCTATAGTCTTCTCTTCCATCACCTCCTATAGTCTTCTATAGTCTTCCACCACCTCATATAGTCTTCTATAGTCTTCCATCACCTCCTATAGTCTTCTATATGCTTCCATCACCTCCTATAGTCTTCTCTTCCATCACCTCCTATAGTCTTCTCTTCCATCACCTCCTATAGTCTTCTATAGTCTTCCATCACCTCCTATAGTCTTCTATAGTCTTCCATCCCCTCCTATAGTCTTCTATAGTCTTCCATCACCTCCTATAGTCTTCTATAGTCTTCCATCACCTCCTATAGTCTTCTATAGTCTTCCATCACCTCCTATAGTCTAATATAGTCTTCTAATGTTATAGTCTTCTATTGTCTGCTATAGTCTCCTATAGTCCTCCATCACCTCCTATAGTCTTCTATATGCTTCCATCACCTCCTATAGTCTCCTATAGTCCTCCATCACCTCCTATAGTCTTCCATCACCTCCTATAGTCTTCTATATGCTTTCATCACCTCCTATAGTCTTCCATCACCTCCTATAGTCTTCTATATGCTTTCATCACCTACTATAGTCTTCCATCACCTCCTATAGTCTTCTATATGCTTCCATCACCTCCTATAGTCTTCCATCACTTCCTATAGTCTTCTATATGCTTCCATCACCTCCTATAGTCTTCCATCACCTCCTATAGTATTCTATATGCCTCCATCACCTCCTATAGTCTTCTATATGCTTCGATCACCTCCTATAGTCTTCTATATGCTTCCATCACCTCCTATAGTCTTCCATCACCTCTTATAGTCTTCTATAGTCTTCCATCACCTCCTATAGTCTGCTATATGCTTCCATCACCTCCTATAGTATTCTATATGCTTCCATCACCTCCTATAGTCTTCCATCACCTCCTATAGTACTCTATATGCCTCCATCACCTCCTATAGTCTTCTATATGCTTCCATCACCTCTTATAGTCTTCTATAGTCTTCCATCACCTCCTATAGTCTTCTATATGCTTCCATCACCTCCTATAGTCTTCTATAGTCTTCCATCACCTCCTATAGTCTTCTATAGTCCTCCATCACCTCCTATAGTCTATTATATGCTTCCATCACCTCCTATAGTCTTCCATCACCTCCTATGGTCTTCTATAGGCTTCCATCACCTCCTATAGTCTTCTATAGTCTTCCATCACCTCCTATAGTCTTACATCACCTCCTATAGTCTTCTATAGTCTTCCATCACCTCCTATAGTCTTCTATAGTCCTCCATCACCTCCTATAGTCTTCTATATGCTTCCATCACCTCCTATAGTCTTCTCTTCCATCACCTCCTATAGTCTTCTATAGTCTTCCACCACCTCATATAGTCTTCTATAGTCTTCCATCACCTCCTATAGTCTTCTATATGCTTCCATCACCTCCTATAGTCTTCTATATGCTTCCATCACCTCCTATAGTCTTCTCTTCCATCACCTCCTATAGTCTAATATAGTCTTCTAATGTTATAGTCTTCTATTGTCTGCTATAGTCTCCTATAGTCCTCCATCACCTCCTATAGTCTTCTATATGCTTCCATCACCTCCTATAGTCTTCTCTTCCATCACCTCCTATAGTCTTCTATAGTCTTCCATCACCTCCTATAGTCTTCTATAGTCTTCCATCACCTCCTATAGTCTTCTATAGTCTTCTATAGTCCTCCATCACCTCCTATAGTCTTCTATAGTCTTCCATCACCTCCTATAGTCTTCTCTTCCATCACCTCCTATAGTCTAATATAGTCTTCTAATGTTATAGTCTTCTATTGTCTGCTATAGTCTCCTATAGTCCTCCATCACCTCCTATAGTCTTCTATATGCTTCCATCACCTCCTGTAGTCTTCTCTTCCATCACCTCCTATAGTCTTCTATAGTCTTCCACCACCTCATATAGTCTTCTATAGTCTTCCATCACCTCCTATAGTCTTCTATATGCTTCCATCACCTCCTATAGTCTTCTATATGCTTCCATCACCTCCTATAGTCTTCTCTTCCATCACCTCCTATAGTCTAATATAGTCTTCTAATGTTATAGTCTTCTATTGTCTGCTATAGTCTCCTATAGTCCTCCATCACCTCCTATAGTCTTCTATATGCTTCCATCACCTCCTATAGTCTTCTCTTCCATCACCTCCTATAGTCTTCTATAGTCTTCCATCACCTCCTATAGTCTTCTATATGCTTCCATCACCTCCTATAGTCTTCTCTTCCATCACCTCCTATAGTCTTCTCTTCCATCACCTCCTATAGTCTAATATAGTCTTCTAATGTTATAGTCTTCTATTGTCTGCTATAGTCTCCTATAGTCCTCCATCACCTCCTATAGTCTTCTATATGCTTCCATCACCTCCTATAGTCTTCTCTTCCATCACCTCCTATAGTCTTCTATATGCTTCCATCACCTCCTATAGTCTTCTATATGCTTCCATCACCTCCTATAGTCTTCTCTTCCATCACCTCCTATAGTCTTCTCTTCTATAGTCTTCCATCACCTCCTATAGTCTTCTATAGTCTTCCATCACCTCCTATAGTCTTCTATAGTCTTCCATCACCTCCTATAGTCTAATATAGTCTTCTAATGTTATAGTCTTCTATTGTCTGCTATAGTCTCCTATAGTCCTCCATCACCTCCTATAGTCTTCTATATGCTTCCATCACCTCCTATAGTCTTCTATATGCTTCCATCACCTCCTATAGTCTCCTATAGTCCTCCATCACCTCCTATAGTCTTCTATATGCTTCCATCACCTCCTATAGTCTCCTATAGTCCTCCATCACCTCCTATAGTCTTCTATATGCTTCCATCACCTCCTATAGTCTTCTCTTCCATCACCTCCTATAGTCTTCTATAGACTTCCATCACCTCCTATAGTCTCCTATAGTCCTCCATCACCTCCTATAGTCTTCTATATGCTTCCATCACCT
This sequence comes from Salvelinus alpinus, assembly GCF_045679555.1. Taxonomy (NCBI): domain Eukaryota; kingdom Metazoa; phylum Chordata; class Actinopteri; order Salmoniformes; family Salmonidae; genus Salvelinus; species Salvelinus alpinus. The sequence goes on from NC_092094.1 coordinate 7,289,957, forward strand.
CCTATAGTATTCTCTTCCATCACCTCCTATAGTCTTCTATAGTCTTCCATCACCTCCTATAGTCTTCTATAGTCTTCTATCACCTCCTATTGTCTTCTATATGCTTCCATTACCTCCTATAGTCTTCCATCACCTCATATAGTCTTCTATATGCTTCCATCACCTCCTATAGTCTTCCATCACCTCCTATAGTCTTCTATATGCTTCCATCACCTCCTACAGTCTTCCATCACCTCCTATAGTCTTCTATATGCTTCCATCACCTCCTATAGTCTTCTATATGCTTCCATCACCTCCTATAGTCTTCCATCACCTCCTATGGTCTTCTATAGGCTTCCATCACCTCCTATAGTCTTCTATAGTCTTCCATCACCTCCTATAGTCTTACATCACCTCCTATAGTCTTCTATAGTCTTCCATCACCTCCTATAGTCTTCTATAGTCCTCCATCACCTCCTATAGTCTTCTATATGCTTCCATCACCTCCTATAGTCTTCTCTTCCACCACCTCATATAGTCTTCTATAGTCTTCCATCACCTCCTATAGTCTTCTATATGCTTCCATCACCTCCTATAGTCTTCTCTTCCATCACCTCCTATAGTCTTCTATAGTCTTCCATCACCTCCTATAGTCTTCTATAGTCTTCCATCACCTCCTATAGTCTTCTATAGTCTTCTATAGTCCTCCATCACCTCCTATAGTCTTCTATAGTCTTCCATCACCTCCTATAGTCTTCTATAGTCTTCCATCACCTCCTATAGTCTTCTATAGTCTTCCATCACCTCCTATAGTCTAATATAGTCTTCTAATGTTATAGTCTTCTATTGTCTGCTATAGTCTCCTATAGTCCTCCATCACCTCCTATAGTCTTCTATATGCTTCCATCACCTCCTATAGTCTCCTATAGTCCTCCATCACCTCCTATAGTCTTCTATATGCTTCCATCACCTCCTATAGTCTCCTATAGTCCTCCATCACCTCCTATAGTCTTCTATAGTCCTCCATCACCTCCTATAGTCTTCTATATGCTTCCATCACCTCCTATAGTCTTCTCTTCCATCACCTCCTATAGTCTTCTATAGTCTTCCACCACCTCATATAGTCTTCTATAGTCTTCCATCACCTCCTATAGTCTTCTATATGCTTCCATCACCTCCTATAGTCTCCTATAGTCCTCCATCACCTCCTATAGTCTTCTATATGCTTCCATCACCTCCTATAGTCTTCTATATGCTTCCATCACCTCCTATAGTCTCCTATAGTCCTCCATCACCTCCTATAGTCTTCTATATGCTTCCATCACCTCCTATAGTCTTCTCTTCCATCACCTCCTATAGTCTTCTATAGACTTCCATCACCTCCTATAGTCTCCTATAGTCCTCCATCACCTCCTATAGTCTTCTATATGCTTCCATCACCTCCTATAGTATTCTCTTCCATCACCTCCTATAGTCTTCTATAGTCTTCCATCACCTCCTATAGTCTTCTATAGTCTTCTATCACCTCCTATTGTCTTCTATATGCTTCCATTACCTCCTATAGTCTTCCATCACCTCCTATAGTCTTCTATATGCTTCCATCACCTCCTATAGTCTTCCATCACCTCCTATAGTCTTCTATATGCTTCCATCACCTCCTATAGTCTTCCATCACCTCCTATAGTCTTCTATATGCTTCCATCACCTCCTATAGTCTTCTATATGCTTCCATCACCTCCTATAGTCTTCTATATGCTTCCATCACCTCCTATAGTCTTCTATATGCTTCCATCACCTCCTATAGTCTTCTATATGCTTCCATCACCTCCTATAGTCTTCCATCCCCTCCTATTGTCTGCTATATGCTTCCATCCCCTCCTATAGTCTTCCATCACCTCCTATAGTCTTCTATATGCTTCCATCACCTCCTATAATCTTCCATCACCTCCTATAGTCTTCCATCACCTCCTATAGTCTTCTATATGCTTCCATCACCTCCTATAGTCTCCTATAGTCCTCCATCACCTCCTATAGTCTTCTATATGCTTCCATCACCTCCTATAGTCTTCTATATGCTTCCATCACCTCCTATAGTCTCCTATAGTCCTCCATCACCTCCTATAGTCTTCTATATGCTTCCATCACCTCCTATAGTCTTCTCTTCCATCACCTCCTATAGTCTTCTATAGACTTCCATCACCTCCTATAGTCTCCTATAGTCCTCCATCACCTCCTATAGTCTTCTATATGCTTCCATCACCTCCTATAGTATTCTCTTCCATCACCTCCTATAGTCTTCTATAGTCTTCCATCACCTCCTATAGTCTTCTATAGTCTTCTATCACCTCCTATTGTCTTCTATATGCTTCCATTACCTCCTATAGTCTTCCATCACCTCCTATAGTCTTCTATATGCTTCCATCACCTCCTATAGTCTTCCATCACCTCCTATAGTCTTCTATATGCTTCCATCACCTCCTATAGTCTTCCATCACCTCCTATAGTCTTCTATATGCTTCCATCACCTCCTATAGTCTTCTATATGCTTCCATCACCTCCAAAGTCTTCTATATGCTTCCATCACCTCCTATAGTCTTCTATATGCTTCCATCACCTCCTATAGTCTTCTATATGCTTCCATCACCTCCTATAGTCTTCCATCCCCTCCTATTGTCTGCTATATGCTTCCATCCCCTCCTATAGTCTTCCATCACCTCCTATAGTCTTCTATATGCTTCCATCACCTCCTATAATCTTCCATCACCTCCTATAGTCTTCCATCACCTCCTATAGTCTTCTATATGCTTCCATCACCTCCTATAGTCTTCCATCACCTCCTATAGTCTTTTATATGCTTCCATCCCCTCCTATTGTCTTACATCACCTCCTATAGTCTTCCATCACCTCCTATAGTCTTCTATATGCTTCCATCACCTCCTATAGTCTTACATCACCTCCTATAGTCTTCTATAGTCTTCCATCACCTCCTATAATCTTCCATAACCTCCTATAGTCTTCCATCACCTCCTATAGTCTTCTATAGTCTTCCATCACCTCCTATAGTCTTCTATATGCTTCCATCACCTCCTATAGTCTTCCATCACCTCCTATAGTCTTCTATATGCTTCCATCACCTCCTACAGTCTTCCATCACCTCCTATAGTCTTCTATATGCTTCCATCACCTCCTATAGTCTTCTATATGCTTCCATCACCTCCTATAGTCTTCCATCACCTCCTATGGTCTTCTATAGGCTTCCATCACCTCCTATAGTCTTCTATAGTCTTCCATCACCTCCTATAGTCTTACATCACCTCCTATAGTCTTCTATAGTCTTCCATCACCTCCTATAGTCTTCTATAGTCCTCCATCACCTCCTATAGTCTTCTATATGCTTCCATCACCTCCTATAGTCTTCTCTTCCATCACCTCCTATAGTCTTCTATAGTCTTCCACCACCTCATATAGTCTTCTATAGTCTTCCATCACCTCCTATAGTCTTCTATATGCTTCCATCACCTCCTATAGTCTTCTCTTCCATCACCTCCTATAGTCTTCTCTTCCATCACCTCCTATAGTCTTCTATAGTCTTCCATCACCTCCTATAGTCTTCTATAGTCTTCTATAGTCCTCCATCACCTCCTATAGTCTTCTATAGTCTTCCATCACCTCCTATAGTCTTCTATAGTCTTCCATCACCTCCTATAGTCTTCTATAGTCTTCCATCACCTCCTATAGTCTAATATAGTCTTCTAATGTTATAGTCTTCTATTGTCTGCTATAGTCTCCTATAGTCCTCCATCACCTCCTATAGTCTTCTATATGCTTCCATCACCTCCTATAGTCTCCTATAGTCCTCCATCACCTCCTATAGTCTTCTATATGCTTCCATCACCTCCTATAGTCTCCTATAGTCCTCCATCACCTCCTATAGTCTTCTATAGTCCTCCATCACCTCCTATAGTCTTCTATATGCTTCCATCACCTCCTATAGTCTTCTCTTCCATCACCTCCTATAGTCTTCTATAGTCTTCCACCACCTCATATAGTCTTCTATAGTCTTCCATCACCTCCTATAGTCTTCTATATGCTTCCATCACCTCCTATAGTCTCCTATAGTCCTCCATCACCTCCTATAGTCTTCTATATGCTTCCATCACCTCCTATAGTCTTCTATATGCTTCCATCACCTCCTATAGTCTCCTATAGTCCTCCATCACCTCCTATAGTCTTCTATATGCTTCCATCACCTCCTATAGTCTTCTCTTCCATCACCTCCTATAGTCTTCTATAGACTTCCATCACCTCCTATAGTCTCCTATAGTCCTCCATCACCTCCTATAGTCTTCTATATGCTTCCATCACCTCCTATAGTATTCTCTTCCATCACCTCCTATAGTCTTCTATAGTCTTCCATCACCTCCTATAGTCTTCTATAGTCTTCTATCACCTCCTATTGTCTTCTATATGCTTCCATTACCTCCTATAGTCTTCCATCACCTCCTATAGTCTTCTATATGCTTCCATCACCTCCTATAGTCTTCCATCACCTCCTATAGTCTTCTATATGCTTCCATCACCTCCTATAGTCTTCCATCACCTCCTATAGTCTTCTATATGCTTCCATCACCTCCTATAGTCTTCTATATGCTTCCATCACCTCCTATAGTCTTCTATATGCTTCCATCACCTCCTATAGTCTTCTATATGCTTCCATCACCTCCTATAGTCTTCTATATGCTTCCATCACCTCCTATAGTCTTCCATCCCCTCCTATTGTCTGCTATATGCTTCCATCCCCTCCTATAGTCTTCCATCACCTCCTATAGTCTTCTATATGCTTCCATCACCTCCTATAATCTTCCATCACCTCCTATAGTCTTCCATCACCTCCTATAGTCTTCTATATGCTTCCATCACCTCCTATAGTCTCCTATAGTCCTCCATCACCTCCTATAGTCTTCTATATGCTTCCATCACCTCCTATAGTCTTCTATATGCTTCCATCACCTCCTATAGTCTCCTATAGTCCTCCATCACCTCCTATAGTCTTCTATATGCTTCCATCACCTCCTATAGTCTTCTCTTCCATCACCTCCTATAGTCTTCTATAGACTTCCATCACCTCCTATAGTCTCCTATAGTCCTCCATCACCTCCTATAGTCTTCTATATGCTTCCATCACCTCCTATAGTATTCTCTTCCATCACCTCCTATAGTCTTCTATAGTCTTCCATCACCTCCTATAGTCTTCTATAGTCTTCTATCACCTCCTATTGTCTTCTATATGCTTCCATTACCTCCTATAGTCTTCCATCACCTCCTATAGTCTTCTATATGCTTCCATCACCTCCTATAGTCTTCCATCACCTCCTATAGTCTTCTATATGCTTCCATCACCTCCTATAGTCTTCCATCACCTCCTATAGTCTTCTATATGCTTCCATCACCTCCTATAGTCTTCTATATGCTTCCATCACCTCCAAAGTCTTCTATATGCTTCCATCACCTCCTATAGTCTTCTATATGCTTCCATCACCTCCTATAGTCTTCTATATGCTTCCATCACCTCCTATAGTCTTCCATCCCCTCCTATTGTCTGCTATATGCTTCCATCCCCTCCTATAGTCTTCCATCACCTCCTATAGTCTTCTATATGCTTCCATCACCTCCTATAATCTTCCATCACCTCCTATAGTCTTCCATCACCTCCTATAGTCTTCTATATGCTTCCATCACCTCCTATAGTCTTCCATCACCTCCTATAGTCTTTTATATGCTTCCATCCCCTCCTATAGTCTTACATCACCTCCTATAGTCTTCCATCACCTCCTATAGTCTTCTATATGCTTCCATCACCTCCTATAGTCTTACATCACCTCCTATAGTCTTCTATAGTCTTCCATCACCTCCTATAATCTTCCATAACCTCCTATAGTCTTCCATCACCTCCTATAGTCTTCTATAGTCTTCCATCACCTCCTATAGTCTTCTATATGCTTCCATCACCTCCTATAGTATTCTCTTCCATCACCTCCTATAGTCTTCTATAGTCTTCCATCACCTCCTATAGTCTTCTATAGTCTTCTATCACCTCCTATTGTCTTCTATATGCTTCCATTACCTCCTATAGTCTTCCATCACCTCCTATAGTCTTCTATATGCTTCCATCACCTCCTATAGTCTTCCATCACCTCCTATAGTCTTCTATATGCTTCCATCACCTCCTATAGTCTTCCATCACCTCCTATAGTCTTCTATATGCTTCCATCACCTCCTATAGTCTTCTATATGCTTCCATCACCTCCTATAGTCTTCCATCACCTCCTATAGTCTTCTATATGCTTCCATCACCTCCTATAGTCTTCTATATGCTTCCATCACCTCCTATAGTCTTCTATATGCTTCCATCACCTCCTATAGTCTTCCATCCCCTCCTATTGTCTTCTATATGCTTCCATCCCCTCCTATAGTCTTCCATCACCTCCTATAGTCTTCTATATGCTTCCATCACCTCCTATAATCTTCCATCACCTCCTATAGTCTTCCATCACCTCCTATAGTCTTCTATAGTCTTCCATCACCTCCTATAGTCTTCCATCACCTCCTATTATCTTCTATATGCTTCCATCCCCTCCTATAGTCTTACATCACCTCCTATAGTCTTCTATAGTCTTCCATCACCTCCTATAATCTTCCATAACCTCCTATAGTCTTCCATCACCTCCTATAGTCTTCTATAGTCTTCCACCACCTCCTATAGTCTTCTATAGTCTTCCATCACCTCCTATAGTCTTCTATATGCTTCCATCACCTCCTATAGTCTTCTATATGCTTCCATCACCTCCTATAGTCTTCTATAGTCTTCCATCACCTCCTATAGTCTTCTATATGCTTCCATCACCTCCTATAGTCTTCTATAGTCTTCCATCACCTCCTATAGTCTTCTATATGCTTCCATCACCTCCTATAGTCTCCTATAGTCCTCCATCACCTCCTATAGTCTTCTATATGCTTCCATCACCTCCTATAGTCTTCTCTTCCATCACCTCCTATAGTCTTCTATAGACTTCCATCACCTCCTATAGTCTCCTATAGTCCTCCATCACCTCCTATAGTCTTCTATATGCTTCCATCACCTCCTATAGTATTCTCTTCCATCACCTCCTATAGTCTTCTATAGTCTTCCATCACCTCCTATAGTCTTCTATAGTCTTCTATCACCTCCTATTGTCTTCTATATGCTTCCATTACCTCCTATAGTCTTCCATCACCTCCTATAGTCTTCTATATGCTTCCATCACCTCCTATAGTCTTCCATCACCTCCTATAGTCTTCTATATGCTTCCATCACCTCCTATAGTCTTCCATCACCTCCTATAGTCTTCTATATGCTTCCATCACCTCCTATAGTCTTCTATATGCTTCCATCACCTCCTATAGTCTTCTATATGCTTCCATCACCTCCTATAGTCTTCTATATGCTTCCATCACCTCCTATAGTCTTCTATATGCTTCCATCACCTCCTATAGTCTTCCATCCCCTCCTATTGTCTGCTATATGCTTCCATCCCCTCCTATAGTCTTCCATCACCTCCTATAGTCTTCTATATGCTTCCATCACCTCCTATAATCTTCCATCACCTCCTATAGTCTTCCATCACCTCCTATAGTCTTCTATATGCTTCCATCACCTCCTATAGTCTCCTATAGTCCTCCATCACCTCCTATAGTCTTCTATATGCTTCCATCACCTCCTATAGTCTTCTATATGCTTCCATCACCTCCTATAGTCTCCTATAGTCCTCCATCACCTCCTATAGTCTTCTATATGCTTCCATCACCTCCTATAGTCTTCTCTTCCATCACCTCCTATAGTCTTCTATAGACTTCCATCACCTCCTATAGTCTCCTATAGTCCTCCATCACCTCCTATAGTCTTCTATATGCTTCCATCACCTCCTATAGTATTCTCTTCCATCACCTCCTATAGTCTTCTATAGTCTTCCATCACCTCCTATAGTCTTCTATAGTCTTCTATCACCTCCTATTGTCTTCTATATGCTTCCATTACCTCCTATAGTCTTCCATCACCTCCTATAGTCTTCTATATGCTTCCATCACCTCCTATAGTCTTCCATCACCTCCTATAGTCTTCTATATGCTTCCATCACCTCCTATAGTCTTCCATCACCTCCTATAGTCTTCTATATGCTTCCATCACCTCCTATAGTCTTCTATATGCTTCCATCACCTCCAAAGTCTTCTATATGCTTCCATCACCTCCTATAGTCTTCTATATGCTTCCATCACCTCCTATAGTCTTCTATATGCTTCCATCACCTCCTATAGTCTTCCATCCCCTCCTATTGTCTGCTATATGCTTCCATCCCCTCCTATAGTCTTCCATCACCTCCTATAGTCTTCTATATGCTTCCATCACCTCCTATAATCTTCCATCACCTCCTATAGTCTTCCATCACCTCCTATAGTCTTCTATATGCTTCCATCACCTCCTATAGTCTTCCATCACCTCCTATAGTCTTTTATATGCTTCCATCCCCTCCTATAGTCTTACATCACCTCCTATAGTCTTCCATCACCTCCTATAGTCTTCTATATGCTTCCATCACCTCCTATAGTCTTACATCACCTCCTATAGTCTTCTATAGTCTTCCATCACCTCCTATAATCTTCCATAACCTCCTATAGTCTTCCATCACCTCCTATAGTCTTCTATAGTCTTCCATCACCTCCTATAGTCTTCTATATGCTTCCATCACCTCCTATAGTATTCTCTTCCATCACCTCCTATAGTCTTCTATAGTCTTCCATCACCTCCTATAGTCTTCTATAGTCTTCTATCACCTCCTATTGTCTTCTATATGCTTCCATTACCTCCTATAGTCTTCCATCACCTCCTATAGTCTTCTATATGCTTCCATCACCTCCTATAGTCTTCCATCACCTCCTATAGTCTTCTATATGCTTCCATCACCTCCTATAGTCTTCCATCACCTCCTATAGTCTTCTATATGCTTCCATCACCTCCTATAGTCTTCTATATGCTTCCATCACCTCCTATAGTCTTCCATCACCTCCTATAGTCTTCTATATGCTTCCATCACCTCCTATAGTCTTCTATATGCTTCCATCACCTCCTATAGTCTTCTATATGCTTCCATCACCTCCTATAGTCTTCCATCCCCTCCTATTGTCTTCTATATGCTTCCATCCCCTCCTATAGTCTTCCATCACCTCCTATAGTCTTCTATATGCTTCCATCACCTCCTATAATCTTCCATCACCTCCTATAGTCTTCCATCACCTCCTATAGTCTTCTATAGTCTTCCATCACCTCCTATAGTCTTCCATCACCTCCTATTATCTTCTATATGCTTCCATCCCCTCCTATAGTCTTACATCACCTCCTATAGTCTTCTATAGTCTTCCATCACCTCCTATAATCTTCCATAACCTCCTATAGTCTTCCATCACCTCCTATAGTCTTCTATAGTCTTCCACCACCTCCTATAGTCTTCTATAGTCTTCCATCACCTCCTATAGTCTTCTATATGCTTCCATCACCTCATATAGTCTTCTATATGCTTCCATCACCTCCTATAGTCTTCTATAGTCTTCCATCACCTCCTATAGTCTTCTATATGCTTCCATCACCTCCTATAGTCTTCTATAGTCTTCCATCACCTCCTATAGTCTTCTATATGCTTCCATCACCTCCTATAATCTTCCATCACCTCCTATAGTCTTCCATCACCTCCTATAGTCTTCTATAGTCTTCCACCACCTCTTATAGTCTTCTATAGTCCTCCATCACCTCCTATAGTCTTCTATATGCTTCCATCACCTCCTATAGTCTTCTATATGCTTCCATCACCTCCTATAGTCTTCCATCACCTCCTATAGTCTTCTATATGCTTCCATCACCTCCTATAGTCTTCTATATGCTTCCATCACCTCCTATAGTCTTCTATATGCTTCCATCACCTCCTATAGTCTTCCATCCCCTCCTATTGTCTTCTATATGCTTCCATCCCCTTCTATAGTCTTCCATCACCTCCTATGGTCTCCTATAGTCTTTCATCACCTCCTATATCTCCTATACTCTTCCATCACCTCCTATAGTCTTCTATATGCTTCCATCACCTCCTATAGTCTTCTATATGCTTCCATCACCTCCTATAGACTTCTCTTCCATCACCTCCTATAGTCTAATATAGTCTTCTAATGTTATAGTCTTCTATTGTCTGCTATAGTCTTCTATAGTCCTCCATCACCTCCTATAGTCTTCTATATGCTTCCATCACCTCCTATAGTCTTCTCTTCCATCACCTCCTATAGTCTTCTATAGTCTTCCATCACCTCCTATAGTCTTCTATAGTCTTCCATCACCTCCTATAGTCTTCTATAGTCTTCTATAGTCCTCCATCACCTCTTATAGTCTTCTATAGTCTTCCATCACCTCCTATAGTCTTCTATAGTCTTCCATCACCTCCTATAGTCTTCTATAGTCTTCCATCACCTCCTATAGTCTAATATAGTCTTCTAATGTTATAGTCTTCTATTGTCTGCTATAGTCTCCTATAGTCCTCCATCACCTCCTATAGTCTTCTATATGCTTCCATCACCTCCTATAGTCTTCTCTTCCATCACCTCCTATAGTCTTCTATAGTCTTCCATCACCTCCTATAGTCTTCTATAGTCTTCTATCACCTCCTATTGTCTTCTATATGCTTCCATTACCTCCTATAGTCTTCCATCACCTCCTATAGTCTTCTATATGCTTCCATCACCTCCTATAGTCTTCCATCACCTCCTATAGTCTTCTATAGTCTTCCATCACCTCCTATAGTCTTCCATCACCTCCTATAGTCTTCCTTCCATCACCTCCTATAGTCTTCCTTCCATCACCTCCTATAGTCTTCCATCACCTCCTATAGTCTTCTATATGCTTCCATCACCTCCTATAGTCTTCTATATGCTTCCATCACCTCCTATAGTCTTCTATATGCTTCCATCACCTCCTATAGTCTTCCATCCCCTCCTATTGTCTTCTATATGCTTCCATCCCCTCCTATAGTCTTCCATCACCTCCTATAGTCTTCTAAAGTCTTCCATCACCTCCTATAGTCTCCTATAGTCTTCTATAGTCTTCCATCACCTCCTATATTATTCCATCACCTCCTATAGTCTCCTATAGTCTCCTATAGTCTTCCATCCCCTCCTATAGTCTTCCATCACCTCCTATAGTCTTCCATCACCTCCTATGGTCTTCTATAGTCTTCCATCCCCTCCTATAGTCTTCTCACCTCCTATAGTCTTCCATCACCTCCTATAGTCTTCTATAGTCTTCCATCACCTCCTATAGTCTTCTATAGTCTTCCATCACCTCCTATAGTCTCCTATAGTCTTCTATAGTCTTCCATCCCCTCCTATATTATTCCATCACCTCCTATAGTCTCCTATAGTCTTCTATAGTCTTCCATCACCTCCCATAGTCTCCTATAGTCTTCTATAGTCTCCCCTCACCTCCTATAGTCTTCTATAGTCTTCCATCACCTCCTATGGTCTTCCATCACCTCCTATGGTCTCCTATAGTCTTTCATCACCTCCTATATCTCCTATACTCTTCCATCACCTCCTATAGTCTTCTATAGTCTTCCATCACCTCTTATAGTCTTCTATATTCTCCCATCACCTCCTATATTCTTCCATCACCTCCTATCGTCTTCCATCACCTCCTATAGTCTTCCATCACCTCCTATAGTCTTCTATAGTCTTCCAGCACCTCCTATAGTCTTCCATCACCTCCTATAGTCTCCTATAGTCTTCCATGGTCTTTCATCCCCTCCTATAGTCTCCTATAGTCTTCTATAGTCTTCCATCACCTACTATAGTCTCCTATAGTCTTCCATCACCTCCTATGGTCTTCCATCACCTCCTATAGTCTCCTATAGTCTTCCATCACCTCCTATAGTCTTCTATATGCTTCCATCACCTCCTATAGTCTTCCATCACCTCCTATAGTCTTCTATATGCTTTCATCACCTCCTATAGTCTTCCATCACCTCCTATAGTCTTCTATATGCTTTCATCACCTACTATAGTCTTCCATCACCTCCTATAGTCTTCTATATGCTTCCATCACCTCCTATAGTCTTCCATCACCTCCTATAGTCTTCTATATGCTTCCATCACCTCCTATAGTCTTCCATCACCTCCTATAGTATTCTATATGCCTCCATCACCTCCTATAGTCTTCTATATGCTTCGATCACCTCCTATAGTCTTCTATATGCTTCCATCACCTCCTATAGTCTTCCATCACCTCTTATAGTCTTCTATAGTCTTCCATCACCTCCTATAGTCTGCTATATGCTTCCATCACCTCCTATAGTATTCTATATGCTTCCATCACCTCCTATAGTCTTCCATCACCTCCTATAGTACTCTATATGCCTCCATCACCTCCTATAGTCTTCTATATGCTTCCATCACCTCTTATAGTCTTCTATAGTCTTCCATCACCTCCTATAGTCTTCTATATGCTTCCATCACCTCCTATAGTCTTCTATAGTCTTCCATCACCTCCTATAGTCTTCTATAGTCCTCCATCACCTCCTATAGTCTATTATATGCTTCCATCACCTCCTATAGTCTTCCATCACCTCCTATGGTCTTCTATAGGCTTCCATCACCTCCTATAGTCTTCTATAGTCTTCCATCACCTCCTATAGTCTTACATCACCTCCTATAGTCTTCTATAGTCTTCCATCACCTCCTATAGTCTTCTATAGTCCTCCATCACCTCCTATAGTCTTCTATATGCTTCCATCACCTCCTATAGTCTTCTCTTCCATCACCTCCTATAGTCTTCTATAGTCTTCCACCACCTCATATAGTCTTCTATAGTCTTCCATCACCTCCTATAGTCTTCTATATGCTTCCATCACCTCCTATAGTCTTCTATATGCTTCCATCACCTCCTATAGTCTTCTCTTCCATCACCTCCTATAGTCTTCTATAGTCTTCCATCACCTCCTATAGTCTTCTATAGTCTTCCATCACCTCCTATAGTCTTCTATAGTCTTCCCTCCATCACCTCCTATAGTCTTCTATAGTCTTCCATCACCTCCTATAGTCTTCTCTTCCATCACCTCCTATAGTCTAATATAGTCTTCTAATGTTATAGTCTTCTATTGTCTGCTATAGTCTCCTATAGTCCTCCATCACCTCCTATAGTCTTCTATATGCTTCCATCACCTCCTGTAGTCTTCTCTTCCATCACCTCCTATAGTCTTCTATAGTCTTCCACCACCTCATATAGTCTTCTATAGTCTTCCATCACCTCCTATAGTCTTCTATATGCTTCCATCACCTCCTATAGTCTTCTATATGCTTCCATCACCTCCTATAGTCTTCTCTTCCATCACCTCCTATAGTCTAATATAGTCTTCTAATGTTATAGTCTTCTATTGTCTGCTATAGTCTCCTATAGTCCTCCATCACCTCCTATAGTCTTCTATATGCTTCCATCACCTCCTATAGTCTTCTCTTCCATCACCTCCTATAGTCTTCTATAGTCTTCCATCACCTCCTATAGTCTTCTATAGTCTTCCATCACCTCCTATAGTCTTCTATAGTCTTCTATAGTCCTCCATCACCTCCTATAGTCTTCTATAGTCTTCCATCACCTCCTATAGTCTTCTATAGTCTTCCATCACCTCCTATAGTCTTCTATAGTCTTCCATCACCTCCTATAGTCTAATATAGTCTTCTAATGTTATAGTCTTCTATTGTCTGCTATAGTCTCCTATAGTCCTCCATCACCTCCTATAGTCTTCTATATGCTTCCATCACCTCCTATAGTCTTCTATATGCTTCCATCACCTCCTATAGTCTCCTATAGTCCTCCATCACCTCCTATAGTCTTCTATATGCTTCCATCACCTCCTATAGTCTCCTATAGTCCTCCATCACCTCCTATAGTCTTCTATATGCTTCCATCACCTCCTATAGTCTTCTCTTCCATCACCTCCTATAGTCTTCTATAGACTTCCATCACCTCCTATAGTCTCCTATAGTCCTCCATCACCTCCTATAGTCTTCTATATGCTTCCATCACCTCCTATAGTATTCTCTTCCATCACCTCCTATAGTCTTCTATAGTCTTCCATCACCTCCTATAGTCTTCTATAGTCTTCTATCACCTCCTATTGTCTTCTATATGCTTCCATTACCTCCTATAGTCTTCCATCACCTCATATAGTCTTCTATATGCTTCCATCACCTCCTATAGTCTTCCATCACCTCCTATAGTCTTCTATATGCTTCCATCACCTCCTACAGTCTTCCATCACCTCCTATAGTCTTCTATATGCTTCCATCACCTCCTATAGTCTTCTATATGCTTCCATCACCTCCTATAGTCTTCCATCACCTCCTATGGTCTTCTATAGGCTTCCATCACCTCCTATAGTCTTCTATAGTCTTCCATCACCTCCTATAGTCTTACATCACCTCCTATAGTCTTCTATAGTCTTCCATCACCTCCTATAGTCTTCTATAGTCCTCCATCACCTCCTATAGTCTTCTATATGCTTCCATCACCTCCTATAGTCTTCTCTTCCATCACCTCCTATAGTCTTCTATAGTCTTCCACCACCTCATATAGTCTTCTATAGTCTTCCATCACCTCCTATAGTCTTCTATATGCTTCCATCACCTCCTATAGTCTTCTCTTCCATCACCTCCTATAGTCTTCCATCACCTCCTATAGTCTTCTATAGTCTTCCATCACCTCCTATAGTCTTCTATAGTCTTCTATAGTCCTCCATCACCTCCTATAGTCTTCTATAGTCTTCCATCACCTCCTATAGTCTTCTATAGTCTTCCATCACCTCCTATAGTCTTCTATAGTCTTCCATCACCTCCTATAGTCTAATATAGTCTTCTAATGTTATAGTCTTCTATTGTCTGCTATAGTCTCCTATAGTCCTCCATCACCTCCTATAGTCTTCTATATGCTTCCATCACCTCCTATAGTCTCCTATAGTCCTCCATCACCTCCTATAGTCTTCTATATGCTTCCATCACCTCCTATAGTCTCCTATAGTCCTCCATCACCTCCTATAGTCCTCCATCACCTCCTATAGTCTTCTATATGCTTCCATCACCTCCTATAGTCTTCTCTTCCATCACCTCCTATAGTCTTCTATAGTCTTCCACCACCTCATATAGTCTTCTATAGTCTTCCATCACCTCCTATAGTCTTCTATATGCTTCCATCACCTCCTATAGTCTCCTATAGTCCTCCATCACCTCCTATAGTCTTCTATATGCTTCCATCACCTCCTATAGTCTTCTATATGCTTCCATCACCTCCTATAGTCTCCTATAGTCCTCCATCACCTCCTATAGTCTTCTATATGCTTCCATCACCTCCTATAGTCTTCTCTTCCATCACCTCCTATAGTCTTCTATAGACTTCCATCACCTCCTATAGTCTCCTATAGTCCTCCATCACCTCCTATAGTCTTCTATATGCTTCCATCACCTCCTATAGTATTCTCTTCCATCACCTCCTATAGTCTTCTATAGTCTTCCATCACCTCCTATAGTCTTCTATAGTCTTCTATCACCTCCTATTGTCTTCTATATGCTTCCATTACCTCCTATAGTCTTCCATCACCTCCTATAGTCTTCTATATGCTTCCATCACCTCCTATAGTCTTCCATCACCTCCTATAGTCTTCTATATGCTTCCATCACCTCCTATAGTCTTCCATCACCTCCTATAGTCTTCTATATGCTTCCATCACCTCCTATAGTCTTCTATATGCTTCCATCACCTCCTATAGTCTTCTATATGCTTCCATCACCTCCTATAGTCTTCTATATGCTTCCATCACCTCCTATAGTCTTCTATATGCTTCCATCACCTCCTATAGTCTTCCATCCCCTCCTATTGTCTGCTATGTGCTTCCATCCCCTCCTATAGTCTTCCATCACCTCCTATAGTCTTCTATATGCTTCCATCACCTCCTATAATCTTCCATCACCTCCTATAGTCTTCCATCACCTCCTATAGTCTTCTATATGCTTCCATCACCTCCTATAGTCTCCTATAGTCCTCCATCACCTCCTATAGTCTTCTATATGCTTCCATCACCTCCTATAGTCTTCTATATGCTTCCATCACCTCCTATAGTCTCCTATAGTCCTCCATCACCTCCTATAGTCTTCTATATGCTTCCATCACCTCCTATAGTCTTCTCTTCCATCACCTCCTATAGTCTTCTATAGACTTCCATCACCTCCTATAGTCTCCTATAGTCCTCCATCACCTCCTATAGTCTTCTATATGCTTCCATCACCTCCTATAGTATTCTCTTCCATCACCTCCTATAGTCTTCTATAGTCTTCCATCACCTCCTATAGTCTTCTATAGTCTTCTATCACCTCCTATTGTCTTCTATATGCTTCCATTACCTCCTATAGTCTTCCATCACCTCCTATAGTCTTCTATATGCTTCCATCACCTCCTATAGTCTTCCATCACCTCCTATAGTCTTCTATATGCTTCCATCACCTCCTATAGTCTTCCATCACCTCCTATAGTCTTCTATATGCTTCCATCACCTCCTATAGTCTTCTATATGCTTCCATCACCTCCTATAGTCTTCTATATGCTTCCATCACCTCCTATAGTCTTCTATATGCTTCCATCACCTCCTATAGTCTTCTATATGCTTCCATCACCTCCTATAGTCTTCCATCCCCTCCTATTGTCTGCTATATGCTTCCATCCCCTCCTATAGTCTTCCATCACCTCCTATAGTCTTCTATATGCTTCCATCACCTCCTATAATCTTCCATCACCTCCTATAGTCTTCCATCACCTCCTATAGTCTTCTATATGCTTCCATCACCTCCTATAGTCTTCCATCACCTCCTATAGTCTTTTATATGCTTCCATCCCCTCCTATAGTCTTACATCACCTCCTATAGTCTTCCATCACCTCCTATAGTCTTCTATATGCTTCCATCACCTCCTATAGTCTTACATCACCTCCTATAGTCTTCTATAGTCTTCCATCACCTCCTATAATCTTCCATAACCTCCTATAGTCTTCCATCACCTCCTATAGTCTTCTATAGTCTTCCATCACCTCCTATAGTCTTCTATATGCTTCCATCACCTCCTATAGTATTCTCTTCCATCACCTCCTATAGTCTTCTATAGTCTTCCATCACCTCCTATAGTCTTCTATAGTCTTCTATCACCTCCTATTGTCTTCTATATGCTTCCATTACCTCCTATAGTCTTCCATCACCTCCTATAGTCTTCTATATGCTTCCATCACCTCCTATAGTCTTCCATCACCTCCTATAGTCTTCTATATGCTTCCATCACCTCCTATAGTCTTCCATCACCTCCTATAGTCTTCTATATGCTTCCATCACCTCCTATAGTCTTCTATATGCTTCCATCACCTCCTATAGTCTTCTCTTCCATCACCTCCTATAGTCTAATATAGTCTTCTAATGTTATAGTCTTCTATTGTCTGCTATAGTCTCCTATAGTCCTCCATCACCTCCTATAGTCTTCTATATGCTTCCATCACCTCCTATAGTCTTCTCTTCCATCACCTCCTATAGTCTTCTATAGTCTTCCATCACCTCCTATAGTCTTCTATAGTCTTCCATCACCTCCTATAGTCTTCTATAGTCTTCTATAGTCCTCCATCACCTCCTATAGTCTTCTATAGTCTTCCATCACCTCCTATAGTCTTCTATAGTCTTCCATCACCTCCTATAGTCTTCTATAGTCTTCCATCACCTCCTATAGTCTAATATAGTCTTCTAATGTTATAGTCTTCTATTGTCTGCTATAGTCTCCTATAGTCCTCCATCACCTCCTATAGTCTTCTATATGCTTCCATCACCTCCTATAGTCTTCTATATGCTTCCATCACCTCCTATAGTCTCCTATAGTCCTCCATCACCTCCTATAGTCTTCTATATGCTTCCATCACCTCCTATAGTCTCCTATAGTCCTCCATCACCTCCTATAGTCTTCTATATGCTTCCATCACCTCCTATAGTCTTCTCTTCCATCACCTCCTATAGTCTTCTATAGACTTCCATCACCTCCTATAGTCTCCTATAGTCCTCCATCACCTCCTATAGTCTTCTATATGCTTCCATCACCTCCTATAGTATTCTCTTCCATCACCTCCTATAGTCTTCTATAGTCTTCCATCACCTCCTATAGTCTTCTATAGTCTTCTATCACCTCCTATTGTCTTCTATATGCTTCCATTACCTCCTATAGTCTTCTATCACCTCCTATAGTCTTCTATATGCTTCCATCACCTCCTACAGTCTTCCATCACCTCCTATAGTCTTCTATATGCTTCCATCACCTCCTATAGTCTTCTATATGCTTCCATCACCTCCTATAGTCTTCCATCACCTCCTATGGTCTTCTATAGGCTTCCATCACCTCCTATAGTCTTCTATAGTCTTCCATCACCTCCTATAGTCTTACATCACCTCCTATAGTCTTCTATAGTCTTCCATCACCTCCTATAGTCTTCTATAGTCCTCCATCACCTCCTATAGTCTTCTATATGCTTCCATCACCTCCTATAGTCTTCTCTTCCATCACCTCCTATAGTCTTCTATAGTCTTCCACCACCTCATATAGTCTTCTATAGTCTTCCATCACCTCCTATAGTCTTCCATCACCTCCTATAGTCTTCTATAGTCTTCCATCACCTCCTATAGTCTTCTATAGTCTTCCATCACCTCCTATAGTCTTCTATAGTCTTCCATCCCCTCCTATAGTCTTCTATAGTCTTCCATCCCCTCCTATAGTCTTCTATAGTCTTCCATCACCTCCTATAGTCTTCTATAGTCTTCCATCACCTCCTATAGTCTTCTATAGTCTTCCATCACCTCCTATAGTCTAATATAGTCTTCTAATGTTATAGTCTTCTATTGTCTGCTATAGTCTCCTATAGTCCTCCATCACCTCCTATAGTCTTCTATATGCTTCCATCACCTCCTATAGTCTCCTATAGTCCTCCATCACCTCCTATAGTCTTCTATATGCTTCCATCACCTCCTATAGTCTCCTATAGTCCTCCATCACCTCCTATAGTCTTCTATAGTCCTCCATCACCTCCTATAGTCTTCTATAGTCTTCCATCACCTCCTATAGTCTTCTATATGCTTCCATCACCTCCTATAGTCTCCTATAGTCCTCCATCACCTCCTATAGTCTTCTATATGCTTCCATCACCTCCTATAGTCTTCTAGAGGCTTCCATCACCTCCTATAGTCTCCTATAGTCCTCCATCACCTCCTATAGTCTTCTATATGCTTCCATCACCTCCTATAGTCTTCTCTTCCATCACCTCCTATAGTCTTCTATAGACTTCCATCACCTCCTATAGTCTCCTATAGTCCTCCATCACCTCCTATAGTCTTCTATATGCTTCCATCACCTCCTATAGTATTCTCTTCCATCACCTCCTATAGTCTTCTATAGTCTTCCATCACCTCCTATAGTCTTCTATAGTCTTCTATCACCTCCTATTGTCTTCTATATGCTTCCATTACCTCCTATAGTCTTCCATCACCTCCTATAGTCTTCTATATGCTTCCATCACCTCCTATAGTCTTCCATCACCTCCTATAGTCTTCTATATGCTTCCATCACCTCCTATAGTCTTCCATCACCTCCTATAGTCTTCTATATGCTTCCATCACCTCCTATAGTCTTCTATATGCTTCCATCACCTCCTATAGTCTTCTATATGCTTCCATCACCTCCTATAGTCTTCTATATGCTTCCATCACCTCCTATAGTCTTCTATATGCGTCCATCACCTCCTATAGTCTTCCATCCCCTCCTATTGTCTGCTATATGCTTCCATCCCCTCCTATAGTCTTCCATCACCTCCTATAGTCTTCTATATGCTTCCATCACCTCCTATAATCTTCCATCACCTCCTATAGTCTTCCATCACCTCCTATAGTCTTCTATATGCTTCCATCACCTCCTATAGTCTCCTATAGTCCTCCATCACCTCCTATAGTCTTCTATATGCTTCCATCACCTCCTATAGTCTTCTATATGCTTCCATCACCTCCTATAGTCTCCTATAGTCCTCCATCACCTCCTATAGTCTTCTATATGCTTCCATCACCTCCTATAGTCTTCTCTTCCATCACCTCCTATAGTCTTCTATAGACTTCCATCACCTCCTATAGTCTCCTATAGTCCTCCATCACCTCCTATAGTCTTCTATATGCTTCCATCACCTCCTATAGTATTCTCTTCCATCACCTCCTATAGTCTTCTATAGTCTTCCATCACCTCCTATAGTCTTCTATAGTCTTCTATCACCTCCTATTGTCTTCTATATGCTTCCATTACCTCCTATAGTCTTCCATCACCTCCTATAGTCTTCTATATGCTTCCATCACCTCCTATAGTCTTCCATCACCTCCTATAGTCTTCTATATGCTTCCATCACCTCCTATAGTCTTCCATCACCTCCTATAGTCTTCTATATGCTTCCATCACCTCCTATAGTCTTCTATATGCTTCCATCACCTCCTATAGTCTTCTATATGCTTCCATCACCTCCTATAGTCTTCTATATGCTTCCATCACCTCCTATAGTCTTCTATATGCTTCCATCACCTCCTATAGTCTTCCATCCCCTCCTATTGTCTGCTATATGCTTCCATCCCCTCCTATAGTCTTCCATCACCTCCTATAGTCTTCTATATGCTTCCATCACCTCCTATAATCTTCCATCACCTCCTATAGTCTTCCATCACCTCCTATAGTCTTCTATATGCTTCCATCACCTCCTATAGTCTTCCATCACCTCCTATAGTCTTTTATATGCTTCCATCCCCTCCTATAGTCTTACATCACCTCCTATAGTCTTCCATCACCTCCTATAGTCTTCTATATGCTTCCATCACCTCCTATAGTCTTACATCACCTCCTATAGTCTTCTATAGTCTTCCATCACCTCCTATAATCTTCCATAACCTCCTATAGTCTTCCATCACCTCCTATAGTCTTCTATAGTCTTCCATCACCTCCTATAGTCTTCTATATGCTTCCATCACCTCCTATAGTATTCTCTTCCATCACCTCCTATAGTCTTCTATAGTCTTCCATCACCTCCTATAGTCTTCTATAGTCTTCTATCACCTCCTATTGTCTTCTATATGCTTCCATTACCTCCTATAGTCTTCCATCACCTCCTATAGTCTTCTATATGCTTCCATCACCTCCTATAGTCTTCCATCACCTCCTATAGTCTTCTATATGCTTCCATCACCTCCTATAGTCTTCCATCACCTCCTATAGTCTTCTATATGCTTCCATCACCTCCTATAGTCTTCTATATGCTTCCATCACCTCCTATAGTCTTCCATCACCTCCTATAGTCTTCTATATGCTTCCATCACCTCCTATAGTCTTCTATATGCTTCCATCACCTCCTATAGTCTTCCATCCCCTCCTATTGTCTTCTATATGCTTCCATCCCCTCCTATAGTCTTCCATCACCTCCTATAGTCTTCTATATGCTTCCATCACCTCCTATAATCTTCCATCACCTCCTATAGTCTTCCATCACCTCCTATAGTCTTCTATATGCTTCCATCACCTCCTATAGTCTTCCATCACCTCCTATTGTCTTCTATATGCTTCCATCCCCTCCTATAGTCTTACATCACCTCCTATAGTCTTCTATAGTCTTCCATCACCTCCTATAATCTTCCATAACCTCCTATAGTCTTCCATCACCTCCTATAGTCTTCTATAGTCTTCCACCACCTCCTATAGTCTTCTATAGTCTTCCATCACCTCCTATAGTCTTCTATATGCTTCCATCACCTCCTATAGTCTTCTATATGCTTCCATCACCTCCTATAGTCTTCTATAGTCTTCCATCACCTCCTATAGTCTTCTATATGCTTCCATCACCTCCTATAGTCTTCTATAGTCTTCCATCACCTCCTATAGTCTTCTATATGCTTCCATCACCTCCTATAATCTTCCATCACCTCCTATAGTCTTCCATCACCTCCTATAGTCTTCTATAGTCTTCCACCACCTCTTATAGTCTTCTATAGTCCTCCATCACCTCCTATAGTCTTCTATATGCTTCCATCACCTCCTATAGTCTTCCATCACCTCCTATAGTCTTCTATATGCTTCCATCACCTCCTATAGTCTTCTATATGCTTCCATCACCTCCTATAGACTTCTCTTCCATCACCTCCTATAGTCTAATATAGTCTTCTAATGTTATAGTCTTCTATTGTCTGCTATAGTCTCCTATAGTCTTCCATCACCTCCTATAGTATTCTATAGTCTTCCATCACCTCCTATAGTCTTCTCTTCCATCACCTCCTATAGTATTCTATAGTCTTCCATCACCTCCTATAGTCTTCTCTTCCATCACCTCCTATAGTCTTCTATATGCTTCCATCACCTCCTATAGTCTTCCATCACCTCCCATTGTCTTCTATATGCTTCCATCACCTCCTATAGTCTTCCATCACCTCCTATAGTCTTCTATATGCTTCCATCACCTCCTATAGTCTTCCATCACCTCCTATAGTCTTCTATATGCTTCCATCACCTCCTATAGTCTGCTATATGCTTCCATCACCTCCTATAGTCTTCCATCACCTCCTATAGTCTTCTATATGCTTCCATCACCTCCTATAGTCTTCTATATGCTTCCATCACCTCCTATAGTCTTCTATATGCTTCCATCACCTCCTATAGTCTTCCATCACCTCCTATTGTCTTCTATATGCTTCCATCCCCTCCTATAGTCTTACATCACCTCCTATAGTCTTCTATATGCTTCCATCACCTCCTATAATCTTCCATCACCTCCTATAGTCTTACATCACCTCCTATGGTCTCTTATAGTCTTCCATCACCTCCTATAGTCTCCTATAGTCTTCCATCACCTCCTATAGTCTTCTATATGCTTCCATCACCTCCTATAGTCTTCTATAGTCTTCCATCACCTCCTATAGTCTTCTATATGCTTCCATCACCTCCTATAATCTTCCATCACCTCCTATAGTCTTCCATCACCTCCTATAGTATTCCACCACCTCTTATAGTCTTCTATAGTCTTCCATCACCTCCTATAGTCTCCTAGAGTCTTCCATCACCTCCTATTGTCTTCTCCTGCTCTTAATGCACTCAACTATCAATCTACTTTCCCCCTCTCTCTCTCTCTCTCTCTCACTCACTCACTCACTCACTCACTCACTCACTCACTCACTCACTCACTCACTCACTCACTCACTCACTCACTCACTCACTCACTCACTCACTCACTCACTCACTCACTCACTCACTCACTCACTCACTCACTCACTCACTCACTCTCTCTCTCTCTCACTCTCTCCCTCTTCAATTCAAGGGGCTTTATTGGCATGGGAAACATATGTTAGCATTGGCAAAGCAAGTGAGGTAGATAATATACAAAAGTGAAAACAAAAAAATGAACAGTAAACATTACACTCACAGAAATTTCAAAAGAATAAAGACATTACCAATGTCATATTATGTATATATACAGTGTTGTAACGATGTACAAATGGTCAATGTACAAAAGGGAAAATAAATAAGCATAAATATGGGTTCTATTTATGGTGGGTTAGGGTTAGGGTTAGGGTTTGTTCTTCATTGGTTGAACTTTTCTTGTGGCAACAGGTCACAAATCTTACTGCTGTGATGTCACACTGTGGTATTTCACCCAATAGATATGGGAGTTTATCAAAATCAGGTTTGTTTTTTAATTCTTTGTGGATCTGTGTAATCTGAGGGAAATATGTGTCATACATTGGGCAGGAGGTTAGGAGGTGCAGCTCAGTTTCTACCTCATTTTGTGGGCAGTGTGCACATAGCCTGTCTTCTCTTGAGAGCCAGGTCTGCCTACGGTGGCCTTTCTCAATAGCAAGGCTATGCTCACTGAGTCTGTACATAGTCAAAGCTTTCCTTAAGTTTAGGGGTCCGTCACAGTGGTCAGGTATTATGTCACTGTGTACTCTCTGTTTAGGGCCAAATAGCATTCTAGTTTGCTCAGTTTTTTTGTTAATTCTTTCCAAGTAATTATCTTTTTGTTTTCTCATGATTTGGTTGGGTCTAATTATGTTGCTTTCCTGGGGCTCTGTGGGGTCTGTTGGTGTTTGTGAGCAGAGCCCCAGGACCAGCTTGCTTAGAGGGCTCTTCTCCAGGTTCATCTCTCTGTAGGTGATGGCTTTGTTATGGAAGGTTTGGGAATCGCTTCCTTTTAGATGGTTGTAGAATTTAACGTCTCTATTCTGGATTTTGATAATTAGTGGGTATCGGCCTAATTCTGCTCTGCATGCATTACTTGGTGTTCTACGTTGTACACGGAGGATATTCTTGCAGAATTCTGCATGCAGTCTCAATTTGGTGTTTGTCCTATTTTGTGAATTCTTGGTTGGTGAGCGGTCTCTCTCTCTCTCTCTCTCTCTCTCTCTCTCTCGCTCTCTCTCTCTCTCTGTGAACATTGTTATCACTGAGGAAATGTACAAGTCTGCTGTTAATAATGATGATGCAGAGGATTTTCCCACAGTTGCTGTTGACGCATATCCCACACATATCCACTTTGTGGATTAGGGTGATCAGTCCTTGGTTCCAAATATTGGGGAATATGCCAGAGCTAAGGATGATGTTAAAGAGTTTAAGTATAGCCAAATGGAATTTGTGGTCTGTATATTTAGGATACCATCAACACCACAGGCCTTTTTGGTTTGGAGGGTTTGTATTTTGTCCTGTAGGTCATTCAATGTAATTGGAGAATCCAGGGGTCTTTAAAAGTTGATTCTAACGTTTGTATTTGATCATGTATATGTTTTTGCTCTTTGTTCTTTGTTATAGAGCCAAAAGATTGGAGAAGTGGTTTGTCCATACATCTCCATTTTGAATAGATAATTCTTTGTGTTGTTGTTTGTTTAGTGTTTTAGAGTGGTTAGAGTCTATGGATTCTTCAGTTACATGGAGCTGATTTCTTCTTTCTCTCTCTATCCCTCCCTCCCTCTCTGTCTGTCTATCTGTTTCTCTCTCTCTCTCTCTCTCTCTCTCTCTCTCTCTCTCTCTCTCTCTCTCTCTCTCTCTCTCTCTCTCTCTCTGACTCTCTGTCTCTCCCTCTATGCCTCTCTCTCTCTCTGTCTCTCTCTCAATTCAATTCAATTTACTTTATTAACATGGCAAGTTCATTATTACTTACATTGTCAAAGTATACATATCGAAAAATAAAAATAAAATATATATGTGTATATATATATACAAAATATATATGTATATATAAATAAATGGTGGGATCACTGTCTCTGTCTCTCTCGCCAGTTTACCCTGTCAACAATCATCCCCCACACCTGGTCCTCTTCATTACAAACACCTGGTCCTCATCATTACCCATACCTGGTCCTCATCATTACCCATACCTGGTCCTTATCAGTACACACACCTGGTCCTCATCATTACACACACCTGGACATCATCATTACACACACCTGGACATCATCATTACACACCTGGTCCTCATCATTACCCACACCTGGTCCTCATCATTACCCACACCTGGTCCTCATCATTACCCATACCTGGTCCTCATCATTACCCATACCTGGTCCTCATCATTACCCACACCTGGTCCTCATCATTACACACACCTGGTCATCATCATTACACACACCTGGTCCTCATCATTACACACACCTGCTCCTCATCATTACACACACCTGTTCCTCATCATTACACACACCTGCTCCTCATCATTACACACACCTGGTCATCATCATTACACACGTGGACATCATCATTACACAGCTGGTCCTCATCATTACCCACACCTGGACCTCATCATTACCCATACCTGGTCCTCATCATTACACAGCTGGTCCTCATCATTACCCACACCTGGACCTCATCATTACACACAGCTGGACATCATTAATTCCTTGATTACTCTCCCTTCATTTCAGAAGCCATCAGTCACTAGGTAGTATTGCTTTTGATTCATGTTCTTCTCATGTTTTGTTAATCTGCATTTATCGTTATGAAACTGACCTTCTGCACCTGCTTCCTGACTCCCGGTGTATACGTAACAGCAAGCTCGCAAGGAAATAGCAGACTCCTGCTTCCTGACTCCCGGTGTATACATAACAGCAAGCTTGCAAGGAAATAGCAGAGAAAACAACTACAAACAACATCAGAGGCAGCAGAAACAACAAGGCTAAAAAGATACGCCAGAAGCTCAGAGTAACAGGAGGTTGATGGTAGGAAACCATTCTTCCAAGGCCTTGCAGTCTATCTTCTATCTCCTATGATGGACAGTGAACTGACAGTTAGGACTGAGCCAGCATGTTAGTGTCTTGTTTTGCTACATGAGTTCTTATTCATAGCCCCCTCTCTGCAACTTCGCACACGTACGTGCACACACACACACACACACACACACACACACACACACACACACACACACACACACACACACACACACACATACATACATACATACATACATACATACATACACACACATACACACACACACACATACACACACACACACACACCCGCACACACACACACACACACACACACACACACACACACACACCCGCACACACACACACACACACCCCCTTGCCTCTCCATCTTCAATATTTAGTAGCTGCTTCTCGATCGCGGTTTGGTTTCCGCCTAGGGGGAAGAATTTTCCTCATCTTCAATTTGAATGAGGTTCTTCTCCGAGGGGTGTGTGTGTGTGAGCGAGGTGACTCTGCGGCAGTAGAATAAAGAGGTGAAATTACCCAGAAAGCATTTCTACATGAATAATAGAACACGTTCCTCCACTTCCTCACCCCCAAAACTTTTGTCACAACTTCTTTCACATCCCCTGACACTGTTCGTGTGTTAATGTCTATGATAGTGTGAATGGGGATGTGTATTAATGTCTTTATACAGTGTGAAAGGGGATGTGTATTAATGTCTTTATACAGTGTGAATGGGGATGTGTATTAATGTCTTTATACAGTGTGAATGGGGATGTGTATTAATGTCTTTATGATACAGTGTGAATGGGGATGTGTATTAATGTCTTTATGATACAGTGTGAATGGGGATGTGTATTAATGTCTTTATACAGTGTGAATGGGGATGTGTATTAATGTCTTTATACAGTGTGAATGGGTGTGTGTATTAATGTCTTTATACAGTGTGAATGGGGATGTGTATTAATGTCTTTATGATACAGTGTGAATGGGGATGTGTATTAATGTCTTTATGATACAGTGTGAATGGGGATGTGTATTAATGTCTTTATGATACAGTGTGAATGGGGATGTGTATTAATGTCTTTATACAGTGTGAATGGGGATGTGTATTAATGTCTTTATACAGTGTGAATGGGGATGTGTATTAATGTCTTTATACAGTGTGAATGGGGATGTGTGTTAATGTCTTTATACAGTGTGAATGGGGATGTGTATTAATGTCTTTATACAGTGTGAATGGGGATGTGTATTAATGTCTTTATACAGTGTGAATGGGGATGTGTATTAATGTCTTTATACAGTGGGAATGGGGATGTGTATTAATGTCTTTATGATACAGTGTGGATGGGGATGTGTATTAATGGCTTTATACAGTGTGAATGGGGATGTGTATTAATGTCTTTATACAGTGTGAATGGGGATGTGTATTAATGTCTATGATACAGTGTGAATGGGGATGTGTATTAATGTCTTTATACAGTGTGAATGGGGGTGTGTATTAATGTCTTTATACAGTGTGAATGGGGATGTGTATTAATGTCTTTATACAGTGTGAATGGGGATGTGTATTAATGTCTTTATACAGTGTGAATGGGGGTGTGTATTAATGTCTTTATACAGTGTGAATGGGGATGTGTATTAATGTCTTTATACAGTGTGAATGGGGATGTGTATTAATGTCTTTATACAGTGTGAATGGGGATGTGTATTAATGTCTTTATACAGTGTGAATGGGGGTGTGTATTAATGTCTTTATACAGTGTGAATGGGGATGTGTATTAATGTCTTTATACAGTGTGAATGGGGATGTGTATTAATGTCTATGATACAGTGTGAATGGGGATGTGTATTAATGTCTATGATACAGTGTGAATGGGGATGTGTATTAATGTCTTTATGATACAGTGTGAATGGGGATGTGTATTAATGTCTTTATGATACAGTGTGAATGGGGATGTGTATTAATGTCTTTATGATACAGTGTGAATGGGGATGTGTATTAATGTCTTTATGATACAGTGTGAATGGGGATGTGTATTAATGTCTTTATACAGTGTGAATGGGGATGTGTATTAATGTCTTTATGATACAGTGTGAATGGGGATGTGTATTAATGTCTTTATACAGTGTGAATGGGGGTGTGTATTAATGTCTTTATACAGTGTGAATGGGGATGTGTATTAATGTCTTTATACAGTGTGAATGGGGATGTGTATTAATGTATTTATACAGTGTGAATGGTGGTGTGTATTAATGTCTTTATACAGTGTGAATGGGGATGTGTATTAATGTCTTTATACAGTGTGAATGGGGATGTGTATTAATGTCTTTATACAGTGTGAATGGGTGTGTGTATTAATGTCTTTATGATACAGTGTGAATGGGTGTGTCTATTAATGTCTTTATGATACAGTGTGAATGGGGATGTGTATTAATGTCTTTATACAGTGTGAATGGGGATGTGTATTAATGTCTTTATACAGTGTGAATGGGCGTGTGTATTAATGTCTTTATACAGTGTGAATGGGGATGTGTATTAATGTCTTTATGATACAGTGTGAATGGAGGTGTGTATTAATGTCCTTCCCCTCCTCTCCTTTGTCCTCTCCTTCCCCTCCTCTCCTTCCCCTCCTCTCCTTCGTCCTCTCCTTCCCCTCCTCTTCTTCCCATCCTCTCCTTCTCCTCCTCTCATTCCTCTCCTCTCATTCCCATCCTCTCCTTCCCCTCCTCACATTCCCCTCCTCTCATTCCCCTCCTCTCCTTTGTCCTCTCATTCCCTTCCTCTCCTTTGTCCTCTCCTTCGTCCTCTCCTTCCCCTCCTCTCCTTCCCGTCCTCTCCTTCCCCTCCTCTCCTTTGTCCTCTCCTTCCCTTCCCATCCTCTCCTTCGTCCTCTCCTTCCCCTCCTATCCTTCCTCCTCTCATTCCCCTCCTCTCCTCCCCTTCCTCTCCTTCCCCTCCTCTCCTTCGTCCTCTCCTTCTCCTCCTCTCCTTCGTCCTCTCCTTCCCAACCTCTCCATCGTCCTCTCCTTCCCCTTCTCTCCTTCGTCCTCTCCTTCCCCTCCTCTCCTCTCCTTCCCCTTCTCTCCTTCGTCCTCTCCTTCCCCTCCTCTCCTTCCTCTCCTCTCCTTCCCCTTCTCTCCTTCGTCCTTCCCTTCCCATCCTCTCCTTTGTCCTCTCCTTCCCTTCCCATCCTCTCCTTCGTCCTCTCCTTCCCCTCCTATCCTTCCTCCTCTCATTCCCCTCCTCTCCTCCCCTTCCTCTCCTTCCCCTCCTCTCCTTCGTCCTCTCCTTCTCCTCCTCTCCTTCGTCCTCTCCTTCCCAACCTCTCCATCGTCCTCTCCTTCCCCTTCTCTCCTTCGTCCTCTCCTTCCCCTCCTCTCCTCTCCTTCCCCTTCTCTCCTTCGTCCTCTCCTTCCCCTCCTCTCCTTCCTCTCCTCTCCTTCCCCTTCTCTCCTTCGTCCTCTCCTTCCCAACCTCTCCTTCGTCCTCTCCTTCCCCTCCTCTCCTTCGTCCTCTCCTTCTCCTCCTCTTCTCTCCTTCCCCTCCTCTTCCCCTCCCATCCTCTCCTTCCCCTTCTCTCCTTCCCATCCTCTCCTTCCCCTCCTCTCCTTCCCATCCTCTCCTTCCCCTCCTCTCCTTCCCCTTCTCTCCTTCATCCTCTTCTTCCCCTTCTCTCCTTCGTCCTCTCCTTCCCCTTCTCTCCTTCATCCTCTTCTTCCTCTCCTCTCCTTCCCATCCTCTCCTTCCCCTTCTCTCCTTCGTCCTCTCCTTCCCCTTCTCTCCTTCATCCTCTTCTTCCTCTCCTCTCCTTCCCATCCTCTCCTTCCCCTTCTCTCCTTCGTCCTCTCCTTCATCCTCTTCTTCCTCTCCTCTCCTTCCCATCCTCTCCTTCCCCTTCTCTCTTTCGTCCTCTCCTCCCCATCCTCTCCTTCCCCTCTCCTTCCCCTCCTCTCCTCTCCTTCATCCTCTCCTTCCCCTCCTCTCATTCCCCTCCTTCCCCTCCTCTCATTCCCCTCCTCTCATTCCCCTCCTTCCCCTCCTCTCATTCCCCTCCTCTACTCTCCTTCATCCTCTCCTTCCCCCTCCTCTCCTTCCCCTCCTCTCCTTTGTCCTCTCCTTCCCATCCTCTCCTTCCTCTCATCTCCTTCCCCTCCTCTCCTTCCCCTCCTCTCCTTCTCCTCCTCTTCTTTCCTCCTCTTATTCCCCTCCTCTCCTCTCCTTCATCCTCTCCTTTGTCCTCTCCTTCCCATCCCTTCCCCTCCTCTCCTTCCCCTCCTCTCCTCTCCTTCATCCTCTCCTTTGTCCTCTCCCCCTCCTCTCCTTCCCCTCCTCCCCTTCCTCTCCCCCTCCTCTCATTCCCCTCCTCTCATTCCCCTCCTCTCCTTCCCCTCCTCTCCTCTCCTTCATCCTCTCCTTTGTCCTCTCCCCCCTCCTCTCCTTCCCCTCCTCCCCTTCCTCTCCTTCCCCTCCTCTCATTCCCCTCCTCTCCTCCCCCTCCCTCTCCTCTCATTGCCCTCCCCTTCCTCTCCTTCCCCTCCTCTCATTCCCCTCCTCTCCTCCCCCTCCCCTCTCCTCTCATTCCCCTCCTCTCCTCTCGTTCCACTCCTCTCCTTCCCCTCCTCCCCTTCCTCTCCTTCCCCTCCTCTCATTCCCCTCCTCTCCTCCCCCTCCCTCTCCTCTCATTCCCCTCCTCTCGTCTCCTTCCCCTCCTCTCCTTCCCCTCCTCCCCTTCCTCTCCTTCCCCTCCTCTCATTCCCCTCCTCTCCTCCCCCTCCCTCTCCTCTCATTCCCCTCCTCTACTCTCCTTCCCCCTCCTCTCCTTCCCCCTTCCTCTCCTTCCCCTCCTCTCATTCCCCTCCTCTCCTCTCATTCCCCTCCTCTCCTCTCCTTCCCCACCTCCCTTTCCTCTCATTCCCCTCCCTCTCCTCTCATTCCCCTCCTCCCCTTCCTCTCATTCCCCTCCTCTCCTTCCCCTCCTCCCCTTCCTCTCCTTCCCCTCCTCTCATTCCCCTCCTCTCCTCCCCCTCCCTCTCCTCTCATTCCCTTCCCCTTCCTCTCCTTCCCCTCCTCTCCTTCCCCTCCTCTCATTCCCCTCCCTCTCCTCTCATTCCCCTCCTCTCCTCTCCTTCCCCTCCTCTCCTTCCCCTCCTCCCCTTCCTCTCCTTCCCCTCCTCTCATTCCCCTCCTCTCCTCCCCCTCCCTCTCCTCTCATTCCCCTCCTCCCCTTCCTCTCATTCCCCTCCTCTCCTTCCCCTCCCTCTCCTCTCATTCCTCTCCTTCCCCTCCTCTCCTTCCCCTCCTCTCATTCCCCTCCTCTCCTCTCCTCCCCCTCCCTCTCCTCTCATTGCCCTCCTCTCATTCCCCTCCTCTCATTCCCCTCCCCTCCTCTCCTTCCCCTCCTCTCCTTCCTCTCCTTCCCCTCCTCTCATTCCCCTCCTCTCCTCCCCCTCCCTCTCCTCTCATTCCCCTCCTCTCCTCTCCTTCCCCTCCTCTCCTTCCCCTCCTCCCCTTCCTCTCCTTCCCCTCCTCTCCTTCCCCTCCTCTCCTCTCCTTCCCCTCCTCTCCTCGTCTCCTTCCCCCTCCTCTCCTTCCCCTCCTCTCATTCCCCTCCCTCTACTCTCCTTCCCCTCCTCTCCTTCCCCTCCTCTCCTCGTCTCCTTCCCCTCCTCTCCTTCCCCTTCACTCCTTCCTCTCACAATGGTTGTGGTTCTACAGAAGAGGGAAAGGAGCTATTGAGCTACCCAGGGTGTGCACACACACACACACACACACACACACACACACACACACACACACACACACACACACACACACACACACACACACACACACTGCGGCTTGTTACAGTAATGTTGCGGTCTTTAATATTCCTGAAAGACATCAGGAGGAGAGAGACAGAGAGAGAGAAGATAGCGACAGACAGAGAGAGAGAGCAGAGCTATATGCTACTGCAGAGCTACAGTCTAACTGCATACCAAACAGAATAAAAGAACAGAAGACAGATTCTCCTAACTTCATCCTCTCTTCTCCTCTCCTCCCAGTCCCTCTGGCTCTAGCCAGTCAAAACACATCTACACACAGTTTCAGAGGTCAATAAGAGAGCTCTGGTGTATCACACACACACACACACACACACACACACACACACACACACACACACACACACACACACACACACACACACACACACACACACACACACACACACACACACACACACACACACACACACACACACACACAACAACAACAACAGAGATAAAAAAAATGCCAATGTTTAGTCCAAATGTGGGGATAAACTGTGGGGAGTGATAATGACAAATGGACGCGTTTCGGCAACAGTTTATGAAGGCTGTCTCATGTCTGTATTGTTTTGGAACATTTATGAGTGTAATATTTACTGTTCATTTATTTTATTGATTATTTCCCCTTTGTTTATTATTTATTTAACTTGCTTTGGCAATATAAACATATTTTGTTCCCATACCAATAAAGACCTTAAATTGAAATTGAATTGAGAAGGAAGGGAGAAAGGGAAGGGAATAATGAGAGACAGAGCACACACACACACACACACACACACACACACACACACACACACACACACACACACACACACACACACACACACACACACACACACACACACACACACACACACACACACACACACACACACACACACAACATACGGCTCATTCTCAAACCCTTCAGCCCAACGAGCTCAGGCACTCCGCTGGATACAGGGACCTTTTGGGATTCATCGGAAAACTGGAATGGGAAAACCAAACTCCGTTGGCTCAAAAGATCTTATATAAGTGTGGTGTCAAATGGGAAGAAGGGAGGAGGACCATAGTAGGGATCTCTGACGGACAGAGAGAGAGAGAGAGGAATGGAGAGAGAGAGAGAGAGAGAGGGATGGATGGAGAGAGAGAAGGATGGAGAGAGAGAGAGAGGACTGTATGTATGTACAGACACAGTGAGCATAGCCTCGCTATTGAGAAAGGCCGCCGTAGGCAGACATGGCTCTCAAGAGAAGACAAACTATGTGCACACTGCCCACAAAGTGAGGTGGAAACTGAGCTGCACTTCCTAATCTCCTGCCCAATGTATGACCATATTAGAGAGACATATTTCCCTCAGATCACACAGATCCACAAAGAATTCGAAAACAAATCCAATTTTGATAAACTCCCATATCTACTGGTTGAAATTCCACAGTGTGCCATCACAGCAGCAAGATTTGTGACCTGTTGCCACAAGAAAAGGGCAACCAGTGAAGAACAAACACCATTGTAAATACAACCCATATTTATGCTTATTTATTTTCCCTTGTGTACTTTAACCATTTGTACATTGTTTTTATTTTATATTTTATTGTTTTGAAACTTCTGTATGTGTAATGTTTACTGTTAATTTGTATTGTTTATTTAACTTTTGTATATTATCTACCTCACTTGCTTTGGCAATGTTAACACATGTTTCCCATGCCAATAAAGCCCCTTGAATTGAATTGGAATGAAGAGAGAGAGAGGAATGGAGAGAGAGAGTGAGGAATGGAGAGAGAGAGAGAGAGAGAGGAATGGAGAGAGAGAGAAGGATGGAGAGAGAGAGGGATGGAGAGAGAGAGAGGGATGGAGAGAGAGAGGATGGAGAGGAAGAGAAGGATGGAGAGAGAGAGAGACGGAGAGAGAGAAGGATGGAGAGAGAGAGGGATGGAGAGAGAGAGGATGGAGAGAGAGAGAAGGATGGAGAGAAAGAGAGAGGGATGGAGAGAGAGAGAAGGATGGAGAGAAAGAGAGCGAATGGAGAGAGAAGGATGGAGAGAGAGAGGAATGGAGAGAGAGAGAAGGATGGAGAGAGAGAGACAGATGGAGAGAGAGGATGAGAGAGAGAGAGAAGGATGGAGAGAGCGAGCGGGAGGGAGAGAGAGAGAGGGATGAGAGAGAGAGAAGGATGGAGAGAGAGAGAGGGATATGGAGAGAGGGATGGAGAGAGAGGATGGAAAGAGAGAAGGATGGAGAGAGAGAGGGATGGAGAGAGAGAGGGATGGCGAGAGAGAGAGGGATGGAGAGAGAGAGAAGGATGGAGAGAGAGAGGGATGGAGAGAAAGAGAGGGATGGTGAGAGAGAGCGAATGGAGAGAGAGAGGAATGGAGAGAGAGAGAAGGATGGAGAGAGAGAGAGACAGATGGAGAGAGAGGATGAGAGAGAGAGAGAAGGATGGAGAGAGCGAGTGGGAGGGA
This sequence comes from Salvelinus alpinus, assembly GCF_045679555.1. Classification (NCBI taxonomy): domain Eukaryota; kingdom Metazoa; phylum Chordata; class Actinopteri; order Salmoniformes; family Salmonidae; genus Salvelinus; species Salvelinus alpinus. Next base: position 7,324,579 of record NC_092094.1, read on the forward strand.
GAGAGAGAGAGGGATGAGAGAGAGAGAAGGATGGAGAGAGAGAGAGGGATATGGAGAGAGGGATGGAGAGAGAGGGACGGAGAGAGAGGATGGAAAGAGAGAAGGTTGGAGTGAGAGAAGGATGGAGAGAGAGAGGGATGGAGAGAGAGAGGGATGGCGAGAGAGAGAGGGATGGAGAGAGAGAGAGGGATGGGAAGGGAAGGGAGGACAACCAGAGAAGGAGGGATGTTTGAAAGCAAGACAACAGATGGAGAGTTGTGGTCATGTTGTTTCATGTTGTCTAAAGGGACTAATCCTTTTAAAACACGCAGTGTCATTCAGAGAGGAGAGGACAGTACCCAGCGGGCAACACGTGACTTGGACTGAAAGCACCAATGGTCTCAGATATTAATGGAATTCTTTAGTGGTCCACACACATCGATAGAAATCCGTCCATTGCTCATCGTATCAGATTGCAGGCAGCACAACATGGGGAACAGAGGGTTTATCTTGTTCATGTAAATCTTATGTGTGCAAATCCACTCTGTATCTGTCAGGCGTTCCATGGCTTTGGTAGAGGCGTGGTTGCATGTCTGTGTAAGTGTGTTTGTTTAGTATTAGAGCATGGATGATTATATTATATGTCTCGTGAGATGGGGTGTGTGCAGTATGCCTGAGGGTGCAGTATGCCCGAGGGTGCAGTATGTCTGAGGGTGCAGTATGCTTGGGTGTGCAGTATGTCTGAGGGTGCAGTATGCCCGAGGGTGCAGTATGCCCGAGGGTGCAGTATGCCCGGGTGTGCAGTATGTCTGAGGGTGCAGTATGTCTGAGGGTGCAGTATGCCCGAGGGTGCAGTATGCCCGAGGGTGCAGTATGCCCGAGGGTGCAGTATGCCCGAGGGTGCAGTATGCCCGAGGGTGCAGTATGCCCGAGGGTGCAGTATGCCCGAGGGTGCAGTATGCCCGGGTGTGCAGTATACCTGAGGGCGCAGTATGCCCGAGGGCGCAGTATGCCCGAGGGTGCAGTATGCCTGAGTGTGCAGTATGCCTGAGTGTGCAGTATGCCCGAGGGTGCAGTATGCCCGAGGGTGCAGTATACCCGAGGGCGCAGTATGCCTGAGTGCGCAGTATGCTTGGGTGTGCAGTATGCCTGGGGGTGCAGTATGCCTGGGGGTGCAGTATGCCTGAGTGTGCAGTATGCCTGAGTGTGCAGTATGCCCGAGGGTGCAGTATACCTGAGGGTGCAGTATACCTGAGTGTGCAGTATGTCTGAGTGTGCAGTATGTCTGAGTGTGCAGTATGTCTGAGTGTGCAGTATGTCTGAGGGTGCAGTATGTCTGAGGGTGCAGTTTTCCTGAGTGTGCAGTATGCTTGGGTGTGCAGTATGCCTGAGTGTGCAGTATGCCTGAGTGTGCAGTATGCCCGAGGGTGCAGTATACCTGAGGGTGCAGTATTCCTGAGTGTGCAGTATGTCTGAGTGTGCAGTATGTCTGAGGGTGCAGTTTTCATGAGTGTGCAGTATGCTTGGGTGTGCAGTATGCCCGAGTGTGCAGTATGCCCGGGGGTGCAGTATGCCTGGGGGTGCAGTATGTCTGAGGGTGCAGTATGCTTGGGTGTGCAGTATGCCTGGGTGTGCAGTATGCCTGGGTGTGCAGTATGCCCGAGGGTGCAGTATACCCGAGGGTGCAGTATGCCCAAGGGTGCAGTATACCTGAGGGTGCAGTATGCCTGAGGGTGCAGTATGCCCGAGGGTGCAGTATACCCGAGGGTGCAGTATACCTGAGGGTGCAGAATGCCCGGGTGTGCAGTATGCCTGAGTGTGCAGTATGCCTGAGGGTGCAGTATGCCTGTGAGGGTGAGTGCCTATGTACATGTGTATTAGTCGTGAGTGTGTGCATGTGCATGCATGTCTGTGTGTGCAATCACTGTGCATGCTTGTGCATGAGTGCCTGCACGCTCACATTTGTATGTCTGTGTGACTGGTCGCATGCATGTGTTTGCGTGTGTGTGTGTGTGTGTGTGTGTGTGTGTGTGTGTGTGTGTGTGTGTGTGTGTGTGTGTGTGTGTGTGTGTGTGTGTGTGTGTGTGTGTGTGTGTGTGCCTATGCCTGCTCACTGGTCTGCATCTGTGTGTGTAAGCATCTCTCTCTCTCTCTCTCTCTCTCTCTCTCTCGATCTCCTTCTCTCTCTCTCTCTTCATGCTGGGAGTGTTTGGTGCATGCTGGGAATTGTATGAGTGTTGTGTAGAGTTAGATATCCTGGTTTTTCTTTTACGTTAACTTTTCTTGGTGCTATCTTTTTTTTCTTCCTAAGCATGATTAAGGTTATCATTATTTTATTCAGTTGTTGTGGTAGAATTAAGTATATTGTTTCTCGTGTTGAAATTACCCTGGTTTTGGCGGGGGTGGGGGCGCCCTCCCTGTCACTTCGGCACGGCTGTAGGTGTGTTACTGAAGCTACTGTCACGGTGGAGGAGTTTCTGGTCGCCGTAGGAGAGAAGGTAGGATATGAGAATGTTGTTTATGCGTCACGGATGAATAAAGCGGTGGTGGTCTTTCTTAAAGAAGAGCGGTCTTGTTGGTCGTATGGTTGAGCATGGCGTACTTCTTAAAGGAATGTTTATTCAAGTTACGCCGCTTTTTTTCTCCGTCAACAAGGGTAACGATTTCGAATGGACCGCCGTTTATTCCCAATGAGCTATTGGAGCGCGAGTTATTGCGGTTTGGGAAGTTTGCAAGTTCAATTAAGATTGTCCCGTTGGGTTGCAAACACAGGTTATGTCGTTTCGGCGACAGGTATTTATGTTTCTGGACTCACCGGAGCAGACTTTAGAGTTATCTTTTAAAGTCAAGTATGACAATAGACTGTATATGCCTCATGCTTGTACGGGTAGTCAACGGTGTTTTGAGTGTGGGGATGTTGGCCATAAGCGACATGCTTGCCCGACAAGGGAGAAGGCAGAGGTCGGGACGCAGGTGGTCCTCGTAACGCCTGGGCCCACAGATGCAGGGAGAGGTGGGCCGACAGTGGTAGAGCAGCCACAAGCACCTGTTGCTGAGGAACAAGTTGTCCGTGTTGAGGGCACGGAGTTGCAACTTGTACCAGAGGGAAATGTTATGCAGCAGAAAAATATTGTTGTAGAAGGTAAGGATGGATCTGAAGAGCCAGTTCCTCAGACTGGTGAGGAGGTGCCCAGTACGAGTGCTGGGGTACAGGAGGGGGTTCATGTGGAGCTAGTCTCCCAGGTAATGGAGGAGATGCCCAGTACGAGTGCTGGGGTACAGGAGGGGGTTAATGTGGAGCTAGTCTCTAAGGTAGTGGAGGAGATGCCTGGTACGAGTGATGGGGTGCAAGTGGGGAGTGTTGAGAGGGATGTGGTAGAGGGGAGTCAGGGGTCTGTGGCCTCAGTTGAGGAGGAGCAGGATAAGGATATGGATATCTCTTTTGATAAGATAGCAGCTGGTGACGACTCAATTTACAGTCTAGAGGAGGTACATGGGTTCCTGGATCAGACTTTTGGGAAATCTGTGAAATTGGCAGATTATTTTGATGTTGATAAGTTTGTGAGGTCAGCTGTGATGTTACAGAAGACGGTGGGGTTAGACCAGTTGAGTGAGAAGAAGCGGTTTCACTTGAGGACATGTGTTACTGCTGTCACAGCAGCTAAAGGTGGTGGGAAACGTGGTCAGGTTAAGAGAACATTAAAACAATGATGATGATCATGCCTCATAGGGTGTCTTTTCTCTTTGGTTTCTGTAGTAGGGTTGGAAGGTTAGACAGGTTGTATGTATCTGATCTGTAGTAGGGTTGGAAGGTTAGACAGGTTGTATGTATCTGATCTCTACTGTAGTAGGGTTGGAAGGTTAGACAGGTTGTATGTATCTGATCACTACTGTAGTAGGGTTGGAAGGTTAGACAGGTTGTATGTATCTGATCTCTACTGTAGTAGGGTTGGAAGGTTAGACAGGTTGTATGTATCTGATCTGTAGTAGGGTTGGAAGGTTAGACAGGTTGTATGTATCTGATCACTACTGTAGTAGGGTTGGAAGGTTAGACAGGTTGTATGTATCTGATCTCTACTGTAGTAGGGTTGGAAGGTTAGACAGGTTGTATGTATCTGATCTCTACTGTAGTAGGGTTGGAAGGTTAGACAGGTTGTATCTGATCACTACTGTAGTAGGGTTGGAAGGTTAGACAGGTTGTATGTATCTGATCTCTACTATAGTAGGGTTGGAAGGTTAGACAGGTTGTATGTATCTGATCACTACTGTAGTAGGGTTGGAAGGTTAGACAGGTTGTATGTATCTGATCTCTACTGTAGTAGGGTTGGAAGGTTAGACAGGTTGTATGTATCTGATCTCTACTGTAGTAGGGTTGGAAGGTGTGACATCACTCCTGAGGGTTTCTCTGATCACCATATTGTTACTGTTGATATTCACTTGTCCACGAAGGTCATCACCTTATTGGCATTTTAATGTTAAGTTGTTACATGATGTCATGTTTTGTGAAAGGTTTTTATTGGTTTGGGGACAAATGGGGGCTACAAAAGGGAATTTTGAGTCCTTGAGACAACGGTGGGAGGTTGGGAAGGCCAACGGTGGGAGGTTGGGAAGGCCAACGGTGGGAGGTTGGGAAGGCCAACGGTGGGAGGTTGGGAAGGCCAACGGTGGGAGGTTGGGAAGGCCAATGGTGGGAGGTTGGGAAGGCCAACGGTGGGAGGTTGGGAAGGCCAACGGTGGGAGGCTGGGAAGGCCAACGGTGGGAGGCTGGGAAGGCCAACGGTGGGAGGTTGGGAAGGCCAACGGTGGGAGGTTGGGAAGGCCAACGGTGGGAGGTTGGGAAGGCCAACGGTGGGAGGTTGGGAAGGCCAACGGTGGGAGGTTGGGAAGGACAAAATACGATTGTTTTGTCAACAGTATACTGCTCTGTCTCGTATTGAAGTTAAAGAGACTATCAAGGCCCTTGAACAGGACATCAAATCTATTGAATTGAAGCTGCTCACTCAGAATGACCCCGGACTAGTCATGAACTTACAGGACAAGAGACATGAACTGAGGTCGTTTCTACATGAAAGAGTGAAAGGTGCCTTGATTAGGTCTCGTTTTGCTACCCTCAAGGATACGGAGGCTCCTAGCGCTATTTTTCAAAAGCTAGGACAGTCGACATTGCAACGTAAACAGATGGTCTGCCTTCGTCTCCCTGATGGGAAGGTGACCACGGACGACAGTGAAATGCGTCAACATGCCGTGGATTTCTACTCTGCCTTCTATAAGGCGGAGGATTGTGACTCTGTGTACTGAACAGTTGTTACACGGTCTTCCTCAATTGGGCCCTGAACAGATAGTCGCATCGGACTCTGACATTACACTGCAGGAGCTGTCCACAGCAGTTATGCAACTCTCAACAGGCCGAGCCCCTGGCATCGATGGTTTACCATCTGAGTTCTATAAGAACTTTTGGGGGTCTATTGGGGAGGATTTTTATGAAGTGGTGTGTGAATCTTTTCAGGAGGGGTTCTCTTCCTGTATCCTGTCAATGTGCGGTGCTTTCATTGTTGCCAAAAAAGGGGGATTTGGCTATTATAAAAAATTGGCGACCTGTTGCATTGCTGTGTGCAGAATATAAAATGGTATCTAAGTGTCTCTCGAACAGGTTGTAAGAGTATCTGGGGCTGTTGGTCCACAAGGACCAGTCTTACTGTGTACCTGACCACTCTATCGTTGATAACTTGTTTCTTATAAGAGATGTTTTAGACATTTGTAAACTGTCTGATGTGAATGTGGGTTTACTTTCTTTAGAAAAGGAAAAGGCCTTTGACCGTGTGGACCACCAGTACTTGTTCAAGACAATGCAAGCCTTTTGGTTTGGGGATGTTTTCTTGTCTTGGATGAGTTTACTGTATGCTGGGGCCTCGTGTATGGTGAAGGTGGGGTGGTTTGAGCTTCCCCATCCCCGTCCAAAGGGGCATCAGGCAGGGATGCCCAATTTCAGGGCAGTTATATTGTCTGGCAATTGAACCAATGCTTAGTTTTTTAAGAGCGAGGCTTACTGGTTTCTCTGTGCCAGGTGTAATGAAGGGTCCCATGATAGCACTGTCTGCGTATGCAGATGACGTGACAGTTTTTATTACAGGGGCTGAGGATGTTAAGGTTCTCTCAAACGCTTTAAAGGTGTATGAGGGGGCCTCCTCAGCTAGAGTCAATTGGGAAAAGAGTGAATCGCAGTGGGCAGGTCAGCTTCAGACGGGGTCTGCTCCACGGTTACCAGGGGGGCTTCAGACGGGGTCCGCTCCACGGTTACCAGGGGGGCTTCAGACGGGGTCTGCTCCATGGTTACCAGGGGGGCTTCAGACGGGGTCTGCTCCATGGTTACCAGGGGGGCTTCAGACGGGGTCCGCTCCACGGTTACCAGGGGGGCTTCAGACGGGGTCCGCTCCACGGTTACCAGGGGGGCTTCAGACGGGGTCCGCTCCACGGTTACCAGGGGGGCTTCAGATGGGGTCTGCTCCACGGTTACCAGGGGGGATTCAGACGGGGTCTGCTCCACGGTTACCAGGGGGGCTTCAGACGGGGTCTGCTCCATGGTTACCAGGGGGGCTTCAGATGGGGTCCGCTTCACGGTTACCAGGGGGGCTTCAGACGGTGTCCGCTCCACGGTTACCAGGGGGGCTTCAGACGGGGTCCGCTCCACGGTTACCAGGGGGGCTTCAGACGGTGTCCGCTCCACGGTTACCAGGGGGGCTTCAGACGGGGTCCGCTCCACGGTTACCAGGGGGGCTTCAGATGGGGTCCGCTCCACGGTTACCAGGGGGCTTCAGATAGGGTCCGCTCCACGGTTACCAGGGGGGCTTCAGACGGGGTCCGCTCCACGGTTACCAGGGGGGCTTCAGACGGGGTCCGCTCCACGGTTACCAGGGGGGCTTCAGTGGGCCTCTTTCTCTAGGCTCTGATGTATTTCAGAAAAAGAACTGGGAGGGTGTAGTGGAGAAAGTGTGTGCCAGACTGTCAAGGTGGAAATGGGTGCTACCCCAGTTGTCTTATAGGAGAAGGGTACTGGTAGATAATAATCTTGCTGCCTCTACCCTGTGGCACAGACTAATGATTTTACAGCCACCAATATGCATCTGGTACACCTGGATCCTACTGTTGGGGAAGGGTGTCCATTCTGTGCTGACTGAAACTCTGGCACGTCTGTTCTTACAGTGTCCCAGGCTGGTCGGGATGATTGACCTGATCACTAATTGGTTCTCAGCTCTGGGAAAGGTTTTCTCTTCCCAACTGTTTATCTTTGGGCTAAAGTACATGTTTAGTCGAAGGGGTGTAGTTATTTTGCTTAATTTTGTGTTAGGGGCAGCTAAATTAGCAATATGGAAGACCCGAAAGAACAGTATTCGGGGACAGGGGTCTGTGGATGTGGTGGGAATGCTGGAGGGAATGTTGGCAGCGAGACTGAGGGTTGAGTTTGCCTATTACAAACTGGTCAATAATATTGATCTGTTTATGAGTATATGGGGTATTCAGAGGCTGTTGTGTTTAGTTACTGTGGAGGAGGAATTGGAGTTGTGTTTTTAATGGATGTGTAACTATGGTTTTGAATGAGTGTTTATTGTGTTGTGGGTTCCCAGACCCAATAAAAATTATTTAAAACTCATAACTCTGTGTCTCTCTGTCTCTCTCTGTCTTTCTCTGCCTCCTTCTCTTTCTCTGTCTCTCTCTATGTCTCTCTCTCTCAATTCAATTCAAGGGGCTTTATTGGCATGGGAAACATATGTTAACATTGCCATAGCAAGTGAGGTAGATAATATACAAAAGTGAAATAAACAGTAAACATTACACTCACGGAAGTTCCAAAAGAATAAAGACATTACAAATGTCATATTATGTATATATACAGTGTTGTAACGATGTACAAATGGTTAAAGTACAAAAGGGAAAATAAATAAGCATAAATATGGGTTATATTGACTCTCTGTCTCTGTGTCTCTCTCTGTCTCTCTCACTCTCTCTGTCTCTCTCCCTCTCCCTCTCTCTCTCTCTCTCTCTGTCTCTCTCTCTCTCAGTAGTTGTGCTCTCTCCATCTCTGCATCATTTACAGCAGCACATCTAAGGAGCCATGAAATGGGATTATCATAGCACAGATCCCACTGTCCTTTGTGGAGCACATTCTATGCAGCGCTCTCTGTTTAAAGAGCTGTGACAAACCGCCACACACGCACACGCACGTACAGACACACACACACGCACGCACGTACAGACACACGCACGCACGTACAGACACACGCACGCACGTACAGACACAAGCACGCACGTACAGACACACGCACGCACGTACAGACACACGCACGCACGTACAGACACACGCACGCACGTACAGACACACGCACGCACGTACAGACACACGCACGCACGTACACACACACGCACGCACACACATCTCTCACTGCATATGGACTGCCATTACATCGATGCTCGTACACACGACACCCCTCTTTGTCTTTGTACAAAATGGAACCGGCGTCCCTCCGCCGTTGTTTTTAACATAATTAGTCTGGCGGTGACACAACGTCTTTGTGCTGGTAAATAAATGAGTGTGTTTACTTAAAAGACAGTGTCCCTAGGAACATACGTATTCACTGGTGTATGAAACGCCTGAAGGCTGTCAGAATGGTATCTAAAGTAAAAACAAAACATTTCTCTGGATGACAAAATGATTGTATTATTTGGGGGGGGGGGGGGGGCACAGATTTCAATGCTGATCCCTGTGGACATTTGCATTACTTTATATATATATATATGTATGTGTGTATTGTCTCCCTAGTGTGGTTCATTAGGTGTGAGTTTGCTCCCTGGTATGGAAACTATGGCCCCCTAGGGGCATTTCTCTCTAGACTGTTGATAATGTGCTGTCCTCCAGACACGGTGAGTCCATGTCCCTGTATCCACCTGGTGTCTGGCATGGGATGGCCAGTCTAAGACCTGCAGGTACTGGCTTCAATGAGTCTGGCTCTAGAGGATGACTGGATGAGTAAGATCCCAGAGGCTCCATGGTGCCAGCCCGAGACTGTGGGGGAGGGGGAGCTGGGTACCGGGAGCTGTGTGACTCTATTGGTTAGAGCCTGGATGTAGCAGTGACGTCAAGGTCATGGGTTCAATTCCCTCAGGGATCACAAACATATATACCGTTGAAGTTGGAAGTTTACAGTCACCTTAGCCAAATACATTTAAACTCAGTTTTTCACATTTCCTGACATTTAATCCTAGTAGAAATGTCCTGTTTTAGGTCAGTTAGGATCACCACTTTATTTTAAGAATGTGAAATGTCAGAATAATAGTAGAGATAATGATTTATTTAAGCTTTTATTTATTTCATCACATTCCCAGTGGGTCAGAAGTTTACATGCACTCAATTAGTATTTGGTAGCATTGCCTTTAAATTGTTTAACTTGGGTCAAACGTTTCTGGTAGCCTTCCACAAGCTTCCCACAATAAGTTGGGTGAATTTTGGCCCATTCATCCTGACAGAGCTGGTGAAATTGAGTCAGGTTTGTAGGCCTCCTTGCTCGCACACGCTTTTTCAGTTCTGCCCACAAATGTTCTATAGGATTTGAGGTCAGGGCTTTGTGATGGCCACTCCAATACCTTGACTTTGTTGTCCTTAAACCATTTTGCCACAACTTTGGAAGTATGCTTGGGGTCATTGTCCATTTGGAAGACTCATTTGCGACCAAGCTTTAATTTCCTGACTGATGTCTTGAGATGTTGCTTCAATATATCCACATTCATTTTCCTACCTCATGATGCCATCTATTTTTAGAAGTGCACCAGTCCCTCCTGCAGCAAAGCACCCCACAACATGATGCTGCCACCCCCGTGCTTCACGGTTGGGATAGTGTTCTTCGGCTTGCAAGCCTCCCCCTTTTTCCTCCAAACATAACGATGGTCATTATGGCCAAACAGTTATATTTTTATTTCATCAGACCAGAGGACATTTCTCAAAAAAGTACAATCTTTGTCCCCATGTGCAGTTGCAAACCGTAGTCTTGCTTTTTTATGGTGGTTTTGGAGTAGTGGCTTTTTCCTTGCTGAGCGGCCTTTCAGGTTATGTCGATATAGGACTTGTTTTAACTGTGGATATAGATACTTTTGTACCAGTTTCCTCCAGCATCTTTACAAGGTCCTTTGCTGTTGTTCTGGGATTGATTTGCACTTTTCGCACCAAAGTATGTTCATCTCTAGGAGACAGAACACGTCTCCTTCCTGAGCGGTATAACGGCTGCGTGGTCCCACGGTGTTTATACTTGCGTACTATTGTTTTTACAGATGAACGTGTTGACTTCAGGCGTTTGGAAATTGTGCCCAAGGATGAACCAGACTTGTGGAGGTCTCCAATTCTTTTTCTGAGGTCTTGCCTGATTTCTTTTGATTTTCCCATGATGTCAAGCAAAGAGGCACTGAGTTTGAAGGTAGGCCTTGAAATACATCCACAGGTACACCTCAAATGAGGTCAATTAGCCTATCAGAAGCTTCTAAAGCCATGACATAATTTTATGGAATTTTCCAAGCTGTTTAAAGGCAAAGTCAATTTAGAGTATGTTAACTTCTGACCCACTGGAATTGTGATACAGTGAATTATAAATGAAATAATCTGTCTGTAAACAATTGTTGGAAAAATTACTTGTGTCACGCACAAAGTAGATGTCCTAACCGACTTGCCAAAACTATAGTTTGTTACCAAGAAATTTGTGGAGTGGTTGAAAAACGAGTTTTAATGGCTCCAACCTAAGTGTACGTAAACTTCCGACTTCAACTGTGCTAATTATATACTAAGCATGCATCCACCATTACTGATGGAACAGTGCTGGAAAAGACATTGTAAAAAAAATAATTAAGTGACATAAACTGACATGAAGTAACATAAGGCAACATGAACTGACAGAAGGTGACATGAAGTGACATGAAGTGACAAAGTGACATGAAGTGACATGAAGTGACATGAAGTGACATGAAGTGACATAAGGTGACATAAAGTGACATAAAGTGACATGAACTAACATGAACTGACATGAACTGACAAAGTGACATAAGGTGGCATGAACTGACAAAATGACATGAAGTGACATGAAGTGACATGAACTGACAAAGTGACATGAACTGACATGAACTGACAAAGTGACATGAACTGACATGAACTGACAAAGTGACATAAGGTGACATGAACTGACATGAATTGACAAAGTGACATGAACTGACAAAGTGACATAAGGTGACATAAGGTGACATGAACTGACATAAAGTGACATGAACTGACATAAGGTGACATGAACTGACATAAAGTGACAAAGTGACATAAGGTGACATGAACTGACATAACGTGACAAAGTGACATAAGGTGGCATGAACTGACATAAAGTGACAAAGTGACATAAGGTGACATGAACTGACAAAGTGACATGAACTGACATGAACTGACAAAGTGACATGAACTGACAAAGTGACATAAGGTGACATAAACTGACAAAGTGACATGAACTGACATGAACTGACAAAGTGACAAAGTGACATGAACTGACATAAGGTGACATGAACTGACATAAAGTGACAAAGTGACATAAAGTGACAAAGTGACATAAGGTGGCATGAACTGACATAAAGTGACAAAGTGACATAAGGTGACATGAACTGACATGAACTGACAAAGTGACATGAACTGACATAGTGACATGAACTGACGTAAGGTGACATGAACTGACATAAAGTGACAAAGTGACAAAGTGACATAAAGTGACATGAACTGACATAAAGTGACAACTGACAAAGTGACATAAGGAGACATGAACTGTCATAAGGTGTCATGAACTAACATGAACTGACATAAAGTGACAGTGACATGAACTGACAAAAAGTGACAAAGTGACAAACTAACATAAAGTGACAAACTAACATAAAGTGACAAACTAACATAAAGTGACATGAACTGACGTTAAGTGACATTAACTGACATTAACTGACATTAAGTGACATGAACTGACATTAAGTCGTTCTGTTTTGTTCTTTCCGAAGAGAAACTCTCTGCCGCCTCAAACTTATCTCTGACTTTATCCATGAATGTGGTGCATGCCGTTTCTTGAGAAGGTTCTTGTCTTCACTAATCTATTTCTGCTCCAGTTGTTTTGGGCAAAATTTCACAGTCTTCCAGGGAGAGAGAGAGAAGAAAGAGATATTGGGAGAGAAACAAAGAGAAAGAGAGAGAGATCGAGGAGCTCAGAGGACGGAGAGAGAGAGAAAGAGAGGGAGAGACAGAAAGGGAGGGGAAAGGTTGAGAGAGGGATAGAGAGAGAAAGAGAGAGAGAGAGAGGAGTTAGAAGGCTTTTTCTGAAGCCCCTTACTGTCCATATCATTATGTATTTACCACCCAACCAGCAGCAACATGCCTGCAGCAGAACAGCAGCCTACTGAACCAGCCAGCAACATAATGCCTCCAACAGCCTACTGAACCAGCCAGTAACATAATGCCTCCAGCAGCCTACTGAGCCAGCCAGTAACATAATGCCTCCTGCAGCCCACTGAACCAGCCAGCAGCATAATGCCTCCTGCAGCTTACTGAACCAGCCAGCAACATAATGCATGCAGCAGCCCAGCAGCCTACTGAACCAACCAGCAACATAATGCCTCCAGCAGCTTACTGAACCAGCCAGCAACATAATGCCTGCAGCAGCCCAGCAGCCTACTGAACCAGCCAGCAACATAATGCCTCCAGCAGCCTACTGAACCAGCCACCAACATAATGCCTCCTGCAGCCTACTGAACCAGCCAGCAACATAATGCCTCCTGCAGCCTACTGAACCAGCCAGCAACATAATGCCTCCAGCAGCCTACTGAACCAGGCAGCAACATAATGCCTCCTGCAGCCTAGCAGCCTACTGAACCAGGCAGCAACATAATGCCTCCAGCAGCCTACTGAACCAGCCAGCAACATAATGCCTCCAGCAGCCTACTGAACCAGCCAGCAACATAATGCCTCCTGCAGCCTAGCAGCCTACTGAACCAGCCAGTAACATAATGCCTCCAGCAGCCCAGCAGCCTACTGAACCAGCCAGCAACATAATGCCTCCAGCAGTCTACTGAGCCAGCCAGCAACATAATGCCTCCTGCAGCCCAGCAGCCTACTGAACCAGCCAGCAACATAATGCCTGCAGCAGCCTACTGAACCAGCCAGCAACATAATGCCTCCTGCAGCCTACTGAGCCAGCCAGTAACATAATTCCTGCAGCAGCCCAGCAGTCTACTGAACCAGCCAGCAACATAATGCCTCCTGCAGCCTACTGAGCCAGCCAGTAACATAATGCCTGCAGCAGCCCAGCAGTCTACTGAACCAGTCAGCAACATAATGCCTGCAGCAGCCTGGCAGGCTACTGAACCAGCCAGCAACATAATGCCTGCAGCAGCCTACTGAACCAGCCACCAACATAATGCCTCCTGCAGCCTAGCAGCCTACTGAACCAGCCACCAACATAATGCCTCCTGCAGCCTACTGAACCAGCCAGCAACATAATGCCTCCTGCAGCCTAGCAGCCTACTGAACCAGCCAGCAACATAATGCCTGCAGCAGCCTACTGAACCAGCCAGCAACATAATGCCTCCTGCAGCCTACTGAACCAGCCACCAACATAATGCCTCCTGCAGCCTACTGAACCAGCCAGCAACATAATGCCTCCTGCAGCCTACTGAACCAGCCAGTAACATAATGCCTGCAGCAGCCTACTGAACCAGCCAGCAACATAATGCCTCCTGCAGCCTAGCAGCCTACTGAACCAGCCACCAACATAATGCCTCCTGCAGCCTACTGAACCAGCCAGCAACATAATGCCTCCTGCAGCCTACTGAACCAGCCAGTAACATAATGCCTGCAGCAGCCTACTGAACCAGCCAGCAACATAATGCCTCCTGCAGCCTAGCAGCCTACTGAACCAGCCACAAACATAATGCCTCCTGCAGCCTACTGAACCAGCCAGCAACATAATGCCTCCAGCAGACTACTGAACCAGCCAGTAACATAATGCCTCCTGCAGCAGCCCAGCAGCCTACTGAACCAGCCAGCAACATAATGCCTGCAGCAGCCCAGCAGTCTACTGAACCAGCCAGCAACATAATGCCTCCAGCAGCTTACTGAACCAGCCAGCAACATAATGCCTCCTGCAGCCTAGCAGCCTATTGTACTCGACACATCACATCATCTCTGATTGACTCTTTGTGATTGCTAAGGGTGTGTGTGTGTGTGTGTGTGTGTGTGTGTGTGTGTGTGTGTGTGTGTGTGTGTGTGTGTGTGTCGGTGTGTGTGTGTGTGTTGGTGTGTGTGTGTGTGGGTGGGTGTCGGTGTTTGTGTGAAAGAGACTCACATAAACTTTTCACCATCTTGCAATCTTGCAAATACTTTATCAATGTCCTTGGGGTAACTAAAGCTGTTTTTCTACTGTAACACCATAGTTCCACAAATGCATACACCATGATGGTATACTAGGGACATGGTGTTTCTATATCTGATGTAATACTAGAGACATGGTGTTTCCATATCTATATCTGATGTTATACTAGAGACATGGTGTTTCTATATCTGATGTTATACTAGAGACATGGTGTTTCTATATCTGATGTTATACTAGGGACATGGTGTTTCTATATCTGATGTTATACTAGAGACATGGTGTTTCCATAACTATATCTGATGTTATACTAGAGACATGGTGTTTCCATAACTATATCTGATGTTATACTAGGGACATGGTGTTTCTATAACTAGGGCTGATGTTATACTAGAGACATGGTGTTTCCATAACTATATCTGATGTTATACTAGAGACATGGTGTTTCTATATCTGATGTTATACTAGGGACATGGTGTTTCTATAACTAGGGCTGATGTTATACTAGAGACATGGTGTTTCCATAACTATATCTGATGTTATACTAGAGACATGGTGTTTCTATAGCTGATGTTATACTAGGGACATGGTGTTTCATATCTGATGTTATACTAGAGACATGGTGTTTCTATATCTGATGTTATACTAGAGACATGGTGTTTCCATAACTATATCTGATGTTATACTAGGGACATGGTGTTTCTATATCTGATGTTATACTAGGGACATGGTGTTTCATATCTGATGTTATACTAGAGACATGGTGTTTCTATATCTGATGTTATACTAGGGACATGGTGTTTCCATAACTATATCTGATGTTATACTAGAGACATGGTGTTTCTATATCTGATGTTATACTAGAGACATGGTGTTTCTATATCTGATGTTATACTAGGGACATGGTGTTTCATATCTGATGTTATACTAGAGACATGGTGTTTCTATATCTGATGTTATACTAGAGACATGGTGTTTCTATATCTGATGTTATACTAGAGACATGGTGTTTCTATAGCTGATGTTATACTAGAGACATGGTGTTTCTATAGCTGATGTTATACTAGGGACATGGTGTTTCTATATCTGATGTTATACTAGAGACATGGTGTTTCTATATCTGATGTTATACTAGAGACATGGTGTTTCTATATCTGATGTTATACTAGAGACATGGTGTTTCTATATCTGATGTTATACTAGGGACATGGTGTTTCATATCTGATGTTATACTAGAGACATGGTGTTTCTATATCTGATGTTATACTAGAGACATGGTGTTTCTATATCTGATGTTATACTAGGGACATGGTGTTTCTATAGCTGATGTTATACTAGAGACATGGTGTTTCATATCTGATGTTATACTAGAGACATGGTGTTTCTATAGCTGATGTTATACTAGAGACATGGTGTTTCCATAACTACAGCTGACATTGAGGACTTGTGAAGATCAGAATCAACAACCTCTGCATAATCAACAAAGCGAGTGAGAAGATGTTAAAGTTCACAGTTAAGTCATTGTTATGTAAATGCCAGCTGAATAGTACCAGTGACCAGGGTCTTGGCCTCAAGTTACAGCAGGTCTGCGGGATCCTTGGCCCAGAGAGACACGTGTGCTGGCCGGCGTAGATGGAAACAGAAAAACAGAAAAAGTACCCACGAGATATCCCATTCACCAGCATCCCTGTACCCACGAGATATCCCATTCACCAGTATCCCTGTACCCACGAGATATCCCTTCACCAGCATCCCTGTACCCACGAGATATCCCATTCACCAGTATCCCTGTACCCACGAGATATTCCATTCACCAGCATCCCTGTACCCACAAGATATCCCATTCACCAGTATCCCTGTACCCACGAGATATCCCATTCACCAGCATCCCTGTACCCACGAGATATCCCATTCACCAGCATCCCTGTACCCATGAATAAACAGAATATTCCTAATTGAAGTTCGTATGTGTTAAATGGAATAGTAACTGAAATCTGGACACTGACTGTAGGTCTATAACCTCTTACACATAGTGTAATATAATATTAACTTTAGGCCTACAGTGGTTCGTCTTTTAAAAGTTGCAGCGTACTGCGGCGCAGCTTGCATGGTGCCGCAGAATTCTATGGCACGTTATTTA
Organism: Salvelinus alpinus; assembly: GCF_045679555.1. Classification (NCBI taxonomy): domain Eukaryota; kingdom Metazoa; phylum Chordata; class Actinopteri; order Salmoniformes; family Salmonidae; genus Salvelinus; species Salvelinus alpinus. Next base: position 7,341,115 of record NC_092094.1, read on the forward strand.
AGTGTCAACCACTGGTACCATTAATGCTGGTTAGTGCTAGTTTGACCACCAGAGGGCGTCTTTGAGAAGCATTTGATAGCCTTCAATAGCTGCTGTACTAGAGAATTTAAACTCTTTTTTTTTTGTAAGAACATAGTATATGGGACTGATTTTAAGAAATGTTGCTTAATTAATTTGATTAATATTATTGTGTTTCTATTCCAAGAAAAATGAAAAACCCTCTGGGAAATATGGGACTGTAAAACGTGACGGTCGGGAGTAGTCTACAGCACGTGGGAGACCGGGGTTCAATTCCCCAATGGGAAGGAAAATAAGAATTTGTTAAGAATTTATAAGCAGTAGGCTGTCTTTGAAAATAAGAATCCTCCCCTAACCCGGACGACGCTGGGTCAATTGTGCGCTGCCCTATGGGACTCCCGACCACGGCCGGTTGTGATAGAGCCTGGGATCGAACCAGGGTCTGTAGTGACGCTTCTAACACTGAGATGCAGTGCCTTCGACCGCTGCGCCACTCGGAAGCCACGCAGTCAGCGCATCATCTGTTTTTTATCCCCATTTAGTGCTAGCACCCCCATAGCTAGCACCCAGAGCTAGCACCAATAGCTAGCACCCAGAGCTAGCACCCCCATAGCTAGCACCAATAGCTAGCACCCACAGCTAGCACCAATAGCTAGCACCAATAGCTAGCACCAATAGCTAGCACCCAGAGCTAGCATCCCCATAGCTAGCACCAATAGCTAGCACCAATAGCTAACACCATCATCATCATCATCATAACCCACTGGATGGATGTACAGTTTTACTGGTATGGATTGTTGAAGCAGCGCAACAACATCAATGTTTATTGGCGATAAGTCCAACAGAACAGAGATGCTATAAGGAAACTCTTGCCTCTTGGGATTAGGATTAGGGTTAGGATCAGGGTTAGGATTAGGGTTAGGATTAGGGTTAGGGTTAACAACTAAACCAGTTCTGCTACAGCAGGAAAACAATCCTGTAGAAACAGGAAATGTAAATTACTGTGCGGATAATAATGAATGGACATTTTTCTAGGGGTTGACACAGTATATTTGTGAAAATCAAGTGTGAAATTTCAACGTGTAAATTACAAACTTCAGAAGTCTTTGCTGGGCAGCTGGCATCAAAACCCTCCTGCTATGGGACATGAGTTCCAAAGCCCCTATGCTGGCATCAAAACAACTCCGTTGGGGTAAAGTAGTTCCAATGACGGGCCTTAAGGATATTATAGCTGGTGGTGGTAGGGAAGTGGATGTAGGGATATTATAGCTGGTGGTGGTAGGGAAGTGGATGTAGGGATATTATAGCTGGTGGTGGTAGGGAAGTGGATGTAGGGATATTATAGCTGGTGGTGGTAGGGAAGTGGATGTAGGGATATTATAGCTGGTGGTGGTAGGGAAGTGGATGTAGGGATATTATAGCTGGTGGTGGTAGGGAAGTGGATGTAGGGATATTATAGCTGGTGGTGGTAGGGAGGTGGATGTAGGGATATTATAGCTGGTGGTGGTAGAGAAGTGGATGTAGGGATATTATAGCTGGTGGTGGTAGAGAAGTGGATGTAGGGATATTATAGCTGGTGGTGGTAGAGAAGTGGATGTAGGGATATTATAGCTGGTGGTGGTAGGGAAGTGGATGTAGGGATATTATAGCTGGTGGTGGTAGGGAAGTGGATGTAGGGATATTATAGCTGGTGGTGGTAGGGAAGTGGATGTAGGGATATTATAGCTGGTGGTGGTAGGGAAGTGGATGTAGGGATATTATAGCTGGTGGTGGTAGGGAGGTGGATGTAGGGATATTATAGCTGGTGGTGGTAGGGAAGTGGATGTAGGGATATTATAGCTGGTGTGGTGGTAGGGAAGTGGATGTAGGGATATTATAGCTGGTGGTGGTAGAGAAGTGGATGTAGGGATATTATAGCTGGTGGTGGTAGAGAAGTGGATGTAGGGATATTATAGCTGGTGGTGGTAGGGAAGTGGATGTAGGGATATTATAGCTGGTGGTGGTAGAGAAGTGGATGTAGGGATATTATAGCTGGTGGTGGTAGAGAAGTGGATGTAGGGATATTATAGCTGGTGGTGGTAGAGAAGTGGATGTAGGGATATTATAGCTGGTGGTGGTAGAGAAGTGGATGTAGGGATATTATAGCTGGTGGTGGTAGAGAAGTGGATGTAGGGATATTATAGCTGGTGGTGGTAGAGAAGTGGATGTAGGGATATTATAGCTGGTGGTGGTAGAGAAGTGGATGTAGGGATATTATAGCTGGTGGTGGTAGGGAAGTGGATGTAGGGATATTATAGCTGGTGGTGGTAGAGAAGTGGATGTAGGGATATTATAGCTGGTGGTGGTAGAGAAGTGGATGTAGGGATATTATAGCTGGTGGTGGTAGAGAAGTGGATGTAGGGATATTATAGCTGGTGGTGGTAGAGAAGTGGATGTAGGGATATTATAGCTGGTGGTGGTAGAGAAGTGGATGTAGGGATATTATAGCTGGTGGTGGTAGAGAAGTGGATGTAGGGATATTATAGCTGGTGGTGGTAGAGAAGTGGATGTAGGGATATTATAGCTGGTGGTGGTAGAGAAGTGGATGTAGGGATATTATAGCTGGTGGTGGTAGGGAAGTGGATGTAGGGATATTATAGCTGGTGGTGGTAGAGAAGTGGATGTAGGGATATTATAGCTGGTGGTGGTAGAGAAGTGGATGTAGGGATATTATAGCTGGTGGTGGTAGAGAAGTGGATGTAGGGATATTATAGCTGGTGGTGGTAGGGAAGTGGATGTAGGGATATTATAGCTGGTGGTGGTAGGGAAGTGGATGTAGGGATATTATAGCTGGTGGTGGTAGAGAAGTGGATGTAGGGATATTATAGCTGGTGGTGGTAGGGAAGTGGATGTAGGGATATTATAGCTGGTGGTGGTAGGGAAGTGGATGTAGGGATATTATAGCTGGTGGTGGTAGAGAAGTGGATGTAGGGATATTATAGCTGGTGGTGGTAGAGAAGTGGATGTAGGGATATTATAGCTGGTGGTGGTAGGGAAGTGGATGTAGGGATATTATAGCTGGTGGTGGTAGAGAAGTGGATGTAGGGATATTATAGCTGGTGGTGGTAGAGAAGTGGATGTAGGGATATTATAGCTGGTGGTGGTAGAGAAGTGGATGTAGTGATATTATAGCTGGTGGTGGTAGGGAAGTGGATGTAGGGATATTATAGCTGGTGGTGGTAGAGAAGTGGATGTAGGGATATTATAGCTGGTGGTGGTAGGGAAGTGGATGTAGGGATATTATAGCTGGTGGTGGTAGGGAGGTGGATGTAGGGATATTATAGCTGGTGGTGGTAGGGAAGTGGATGTAGGGATATTATAGCTGGTGGTGGTAGGGAAGTGGATGTAGGGATATTATAGCTGGTGGTGGTAGAGAAGTGGATGTAGGGATATTATAGCTGGTGGTGGTAGGGAAGTGGATGTAGGGATATTATAGCTGGTGGTGGTAGGGAAGTGGATGTAGGGATATTATAGCTGGTGGTGATAGGGAAGTGGATGTAGGGATATTATAGCTGGTGGTGGTAGAGAAGTGGATGTAGGGATATTATAGCTGGTGGTGGTAGGGAAGTGGATGTAGGGATATTATAGCTGGTGGTGGTAGGGAAGTGGATGTAGGGATATTATAGCTGGTGGTGATAGGGAAGTGGATGTAGGGATATTATAGCTGGTGGTGGTAGAGAAGTGGATGTAGGGATATTATAGCTGGTGGTGGTAGGGAAGTGGATGTAGGGATATTATAGCTGGTGGTGGTAGGGAAGTGGATGTAGGGATATTATAGCTGGTGGTGGTAGGGAAGTGGATGTAGGGATATTATAGCTGGTGGTGGTAGAGAAGTGGATGTAGGGATATTATAGCTGGTGGTGGTAGGGAGGTGGATGTAGGGATATTATAGCTGGTGGTGGTAGGGAAGTGGATGTAGGGATATTATAGCTGGTGGTGGTAGGGAGGTGGATGTAGGGATATTATAGCTGGTGGTGGTAGAGAAGTGGATGTAGGGATATTATAGCTGGTGGTGGTAGAGAAGTGGATATAGGGATATTATAGCTGGTGGTGGTAGAGAAGTGGATGTAGGGATATTATAGCTGGTGGTGGTAGGGAAGTGGATGTAGGGATATTATAGCTGGTGGTGGTAGGGAAGTGGATGTAGGGATATTATAGCTGGTGGTGGTAGGGAAGTGGATGTAGGGATATTATAGCTGGTGGTGGTAGAGAAGTGGATGTAGGGATATTATAGCTGGTGGTGGTAGAGAAGTGGATGTAGGGATATTATAGCTGGTGGTGGTAGGGAAGTGGATGTAGGGATATTATAGCTGGTGGTGGTAGGGAAGTGGATGTAGGGATATTATAGCTGGTGGTGGTAGGGAAGTGGATGGTTGTTAACTGCTGCAGAAAAACAGCAAGTGAGAGAACATGGGTAAGTTAACACATAAATACATCCCAACATTTACACCCGATTGGTTAAGAGTGAGGGAAGTGATAATTGCAAGAGTAAACCCATAGGGTAGCCCTTCCTGCAATCAAATGGCCAATTCGCCCTCTAGTGGCCTCATTGGTGGAATGTTATTCCATTTTTTTCTCGCAATTTCATGATTAATAAACATTACTTCAATAAACCGGCCAAAAATCTGGTGTTTTCTATGTCAAACGGTTTTGTTATATCTCAGTCTTCTCTGATGTATATAAAGTGTAATATTGGGATGAAAACTCAAAATGGAATACATTTCAACTCTATATCTGTCATGGTACAGGTGTCTTCGTTTTCTTAAACCCATAACCATGAAGTGTGAAGTGTATACTTTAGTTTCAAAGTAGATTTGTTTTACGACTACCAAGAAATACTCTGTGTGACCTTGATTTAGCCAACTACAGTCAATTAAACAGCAAGCGTGAGGAATGTGCATTATTGTGCTGTGCTTATAGTCTATAAGGTCAATAGGTGAATGACATTCCACACAATGCTAATAGGAAAGAGGAGAAACAAGACACTATAACGATGATGATGACGATACGTATGTGTTAATTTCCACCATGATGATGATACGTCTGTATTCATTCCCACTATCAGGGTTTAACAAAAAAAACTGTAACTGTAATCCGCTAAAAAATATTGTAATCAGATCACTGATACTTTATAAAAACTAAATGATTACTTCGGGGATTACTGTTAAATTCAAAAAGGATGTTTCCAAGAAAAAATAAATCTTTGACACTTCTCTGTTTTCTCAATGACATTTCAAATCAGCATTGAAAAAAGGCGCAAGTTGAAATTTGTTAAACCTGAGCGAGTCTGACCACAAGTCAGAGACCACTGTGATGTCAGAGACCACTATGATGTCAGAGACCACTATGATGTCAGAGACCACTATGATGTCAGAGACCACTATGATGACACACCAAATGGGTTTGATGGATAGCGGGAAAAGAGCAGGAATACGCTTTTGTAGGCTACAGTCCAAGCTATGTCTTCCAATGGTGCGACTGCTGTCGGCATCCAAAGATTATCCAACTGGAATAAACGCTTGGAGGTAAGGATGACAGCAGTGGTGTAGCCTACGGCAATACGGATATCACTTATTATTCATATTCATATAGCACATTGATGTGAATCACACTGCTGCTCTCTCATTTAGATATTTGCGCCTTACGGATTGTGGTTGTTGTGGATGGCTGTTCACAAATCTAAATATGTATTTGAACCCTATAATGGTTGAAGTCGAGAAGTTTAAGCTGCCTATCAATCATTGTTTTTGAAACCAGTGGACAGCCAGTGAAAAATGCTTTCTTGCAACAGCTCCATAGTGCAGATCCCAGCCTATGGAATAAAAGTGAGGCTTATAAAAATATAACTGTTTGGCCATAATGACCATAGTTATGTTTGGAGGAAAAAGGGGGATGCTTGCAAGCCAAAGAACACCATCCCAACCGTGAAGCACGGGGGTGGCAGCATCATGTTGTGGGGGTGCTTTGCTGCAGGAGGGACTGGTGCACTTCACAAAATAGATGGCATCATGAGGTAGGGAAATTATGTGGATATATTGAAGCAACATCTCAAGACATCAGTCAGGAAGTTAAAGCTTGGTGGCAAATGGGTCTTCCAAATGGACAATGACCCCAAGCATACTTCCAAAGTCGTGGCAAAATGGCTTAAGAACAACAAAGTCAAGGTATTGGAGTGGCCATCTCAAAGCCCTGACCTCAATCCTATAGAATATTTGTGGACAGAACCGAAAAAGCTTGTGCGAGCAAGGAGGCCTACAAACCTGACTCAGTTACACCAGCTCTGTCAGGAGGAATGGGACAAAATTCGCCCAACTTATTGTGGGAAGCTTATGGAAGGCTACCCAAAACGTTTGACCAAAGTTGAACAATTTAAAGGCAATTCTACCAAATTATATTTGAGTGTATGTAAACTTCTGACCCACTGGGAGAATTTGATTAAAAAAATAAAAGCTGAAATAAATCATTCTCTCTGCTATTATTCTGACATTTCACATTCTTAAACTAAAGTGGTGATCCTAACTGACCTAAGACAGGGAATTTTTACGAGGATTAAATGTCAAGAATTGTGAAGAACTGAGTTTAAATGTATTTGGCTAAGGTGTATGTAAACTTCAGACTTTTTTTTTGCCTTTTGTTCTTTGTTATAGAGCCAAAAAGATTGGAGAAATGGTTTACATTTCCATTTTTGGATAGATAATTCTTTGTGTTGCTGTATTTTTAGTGTTTTCCAATTTTCCCAGAAGTGGTTAAAGTCTATGGATTCTTCAATTACATTGAGCTGATTTCTGACATGCTGTTCGTTCTTTTTCCGTAGTGTATTTCTGCATTCTCTCTCTCTCAATTCAATTCAATTCAATTCAAGGGGCTTTATTGGCATGGGAAACATGTGTTAACATTGCCAAAGCAAGTGAGGTAGATAACATACAAAAGTGAAATAAACAATAAAAATGAACAGTAAACATTACACATATAGAAGTTTCAAAACAATAAAGACATTACAAATGGCCGATGACCTCAGGCCTTGGATATTCCAGGATGATATAGTGAAGGCTTTTTGTTCCATAAAGTGTCCAATGTTGTTGGTCGTGGTTTGGCCTCTCTCTCTCATACATATATATATATATATATACAGTATATATCACTGGTGCAGACGCGTCTTCAGCCCTGACCTGGTATACCACCTCAATCCATAGAGGATGGGGATTGGCCAGGCCTCCCTCCACAGAGGATGAGGATTGGCCAGGCCTCCTTCAATAGAGCATGGCGATTGTCTAAGCCAGCAGGGCTGCAGTGCTGCAGTGAGGAACAAAGGAGAACCCTTTGATTTCTCAGAGAGGGAAAACATTGAGTGTGGACCAGAGGGCTGGGTGTAAGGAGAGCTGGGGAGCAGGGGGGCTGGGGAGCTGGAGAGTTGGAGAGCTGAGGATAAGGGGAGCTGGAGATAAGGGGAGCCGGGGAGTGGGGGAGCCCGGGGAGTGGGGGAGCCGGGGAGTGGGGGAGCCGGAGAGTGGGGGAGCCGGAGAGTGGGGAGCCGGAGAGTGGGGGAGCCGGGGAGTGGGGGAGCCGGAGAGTGGGGGAGCCGGGGAGTGGGGAAGCCGGAGAGTGGGGTAGCCGGAGAGTGGGGGAGCCGGAGAGTGGGGGGTCAGGAGAGTTGGGGAGCTGGGTAACAGGGGAGCGGGAGAGTAGGGGAGCTGGAGAGTAGGGACGCTGGGAGGCTGGGGACTGGAAACTAGGGGAGCTGGAGAGTAGGGGGTCAGGAGAGTTGGGGAGCTGGGTAACAGGGGAGCGGGAGAGTAGGGGAGCTGGAGAGTAGGGACGCTGGGAGGCTGGGGACTGGAAACTAGGGGAGCTGGAGAGTAGGGGAGCTGGAGAGTAGGGGAGCTGGGGGTAAGGGGAGCTGGAATGTAGGGGAGCTGGAGAGTAGGGGATCCGGAGAGTTGGGGAGCTGAGGATAAGGGGAGCTGGGGAACAGGGGAGCTGGAGAGTAGGCGAGCTGGGGATAAGGTGAGCTGGAATGTAGGGGAGCTGGGGCACAGGGGAGCTGGGGAGTAGGGGAGCTGGGGAGTAGGGGAGCCGGAGAGTAGGGGAGCCGGAGAGTAGGGGAGCCGGGGAATAAGAGGAGCTGGGAATAAGGGAAGCTGGGAATAAGGGAAGCTGGGAATAAGGGAAGCTGGGGATAAGGGGTGCTGGGGATAAGGGGAGCTGGAGAGTAGGGGAGCTGGAGAGTAGGGGGTCAGAAGAGTTGGGGAGCTGGGGATAAGGGGAGCTGGAGAGTAGGGGAGTAGGGGAGCCGGAGAGTAGGGGAGCCGGAGAGTAGGGGAGCCGGAGAGTAGGGGAGCCGGGGAATAAGAGGAGCTGGGAATAAGGGAAGCTGGGAATAAGGGAAGCTGGGAATAAGGGAAGTGCTGGGGATAAGGGGAGCTGGAGAGTAGGGGAGCTGGAGAGTAGGGGGTCAGAAGAGTTGGGGAGCTGGGGATAAGGGGAGCTGGAGAGTAGGGGGGCTGGGGACTGGAAACTAGGGGAGCTGGAGACTGGAGACTAGAGGAGCTGGAGAGTAGGGGATCTGGAGAGTAGGGGAGCTGGGGATAAGGGGAGCTGGGGATAAGGGGAGCTGGAGAGTAGGGGAGCTGGGAGGCTGGGGACTGGAAACTAGGGGAGCTGGAGACTGGAGACTAGAGGAGCTGGAGAGTAGGGGATCTGGAGAGTTGGGGAGCTTAGGATAAGGGGAGCTGGAGAGTAGGGGGGCTGGGCATCTGGGGAATGGAGACTAGGAGAGATTAGGGGAGCTCTCTCTCTCATATATATCACTGGATCAGATGCGTCTTCAGCCCTGACCCGGTATACCATCTCAATCCATAGAGGATGGGGATTGGCCAGGCCTCCCTCCACAGAGGATGAGGATTGGCCAGGCCTCCTTTAATAGAGCATGGCAATTGTCTAAGCCAGCAGGGCTGCAGTGCTGCAGTGAGGAACAAAGGAGAACCCTTTGATATCTCAGAGAGGGAAAACATTGAGTTGTGTAAGGTGTAAGGAGTAAGGTGTAAGGAGAGCTGGGGAGCAGGGTGGCTGGGGCACATTATAAACTGGGTGGTTTGGACCCTGAATTATAAACTGGGTGGTTCGAACTTTGAATGCTGATTGGCTGACAGCCGTGGTATATCACGGGTATGAGACAACATGTATTTTTACTGCTCTGATTACATTGGTAATCAGTTTATAATAGCAATAAGGCACCTCTGGGGTTTGTGGTATATGGCCAATATACCACGGCTAAGGGCTGTGTCCAGGCACTCCGCGTTGCGAAATTGTAATTGAATTGAAAATTCAGCAGGCTATGGTGTAAAATAGGCTTGTTATTTATTTGTCTTTATTTTATTCAGGGTAAGTGGAGTTAGCCCTGAGTTAGCCTTCTCCAGGAGCAAGTTAGTTCTGACGGATTCGTTGCCATAGAAATTTACCTGGCTAAAAGGTGAGCCACTTTCGTATGACCGGTTATTCCTGAGTTGAACTCAGAGTTGACTAATGTTACCTCACTAACTCCTGAAACCTGCTTAGTAGAATAACCTTCTGTTTGGTTTGACTTCCACAAACAAACTGCACATAGTGTAATCCTACCTGACCAGATTTCCTATAGTACCTTGTATGTTAAACAACATCTGTATCTCTCTATATCTCTCTCTCTCTCTCTCTCTCTCGCTCCGTCTCTCTGGTTACTGTATGTTTGTGTTCAGGTGTTTGGCTCCAAATTATCTTCACCCTGCCCTCCAATACCTCTGTGTTTTCAGAGAGCATGGTGTGTCTGTGTATATATATATATATACAGTACCAGTCAAAAGTTTGGAAACACCTACTCATTCAAGGCTTTTTCTTTATTTAAATTTTTTTTCTACATTTTAGACAAACAAATCAAAACATATTTTAGATTTTAGATTCTTCAAAGTAGCCACCCTTTGCCTTGATGACAGCTTTGCACACTCTTGGTATTCTCTCAACCAGCTTCATGAGGTAGTCACCTGGAATGCATTTCAATTAACAGGTGTGTCTTGTTAAAAGTTAATTTGTGCAATTTCTTTCCTTCTTAATGCGTTTGAGCCAATCAGTTGTGTTGTGACAAGGTAGGGGTGGTATACAGAAGATAGACCTATTTGGTAAAAGAACAAGTCCATATTACAGCAAGAACAGCTCGAATAAGCAAAGAGAAACAACAGTCCATCATTACTTTAAGACATGAAGGTCAGTCAATGCGGAACATTCCAAGAACAGTCGCAAAAACCATCAAGCGCTATGATGAAACTGGCTCTCATGAGGACCGCCACAGGAAAGGAAGACCCAGAGTTACCTCTGCCGCAGAGGATAAGTTCATTAGAGTTAACTGCACAGAGGTGCAGCTTAAACCCCACCCTCTTCAACATATATTTCAACTAATTGGCGAGGGCGCTAGAAAAAGTCTGCAGCACCCGGCCTCACCCTACTAGAATCTGAAGTCAAATGTCTACTGTTTGCTGATGATCTGGGGATTCTGTCCACAACCAAGGAGGGCCTAGACCTTCTGCACAGATTGCAGCCCAAATAAATGCTTCACAGAGTTCAAGTAACAGACACATCTAGACATCAACTGTTCAGAGGAGACTGTGTGAATCAGGCCTTCATGGTCGACTTGCTGCAAAAGGACACCAATAAGAAGAAGAGACTTGCTTGGGCAAGAAACACGAGCAATGGACATTAGAACGGTGGAAATCTGCCCTTTGGTCTGATGAGTCCAAATTTGACATTTTTGGTTCCAACTGCCGTGTCTTTGTGAGACGCAGTAGGTGAACGGATGATCTCCGCATGTGTGGTTCCCACCGTGAAGCATGGAGGAGGAGGTGTGATAATGTGGGGTTGCTTTGCTGGTGACACTGTCTATGATTTATTTAGAATTCAAGGCACACTTAACCAGCATGGCTACCACAGCATTCTGCGGCGATACACCATCCCATCTGGTTTGCAGATTAATGGGACTATCATTTGTCTTTCAACAGGACAATGACTCAACACACCTCCAGGTTGTGTAAGGGCTATTTGACCAAGGAAAGTGATGGAGTGCTGCATCAGATGACCTAGCCACCACAATCACCTGACCTCAACCCAATTGAGATGGTTTGGGATGAGTTGGACCACAGAGTGAAGGAAAAGCAGCCAACAAGTGCTCAGCATATGTGGGAACTCCTTCAAGACCGTTGGAAAAGCATTCCAGGTGAAGCTGGTTGAGAGAATGCCAAGAGTGTGCAAAGCTGTCATCAAGGCAAAGAGTGGCTACTTTGAAGAATCTACATGATTCCATATGTGTCATTTCATAGTTTTGATGTCTTCACTATTATTCTATAATGTAGAAAATAGTAAAAATAAAGAAAAAAATTGAAAGAGTAGGTGTGTCCAAACTTTTTGACTGGTACTGTATATATGTGTGTGTGTATGCATAAAAGCTGTGAACGAAGCTGTGAACGATCTGAGAGATAAGGCAAAAAGGGCATTCTATGCCATCAAAAGGAACATAAATTTCAACATACCAATTAGGATCTGGCTAAATATACTTGAATCAGTTATAGAACCCATTGCCCTTTATGGATGTGAGGTCTGGGGTCCGCTCACCAACCAAGATTTCACAAAATGGGACAAACACCAAATTGAGACTCTGCATGCAGAATTCTGCAAAAAACATCCTGTGTGTACAACGTAAAACACCAAATAATGCATGCAGAGCAGAATTAGGCGCAGATCAGAGCAAAACATTATAGAGACTCAGAGAAAGAGCATTATAGAGACTCAGACAGAGAGCATTATAGAGACTCAGAGAGAGAGAGCATTATAGAGACTCAGAGAAAGAGCATTATAGAGACTCAGAGAGAGAGCATTATAGAGACTCAGAGAGAGAGAGAGCATTATAGAGACTCAGAGAGAGAGAGAGCATTATAGAGACTCAGAGAGAGAGAGCATTATAGAGACTCAGAGAGAGAGAGAGAGCATTATAGAGACTCAGAGAGAGAGCATTATAGAGACTCAGAGAGAGAGCATTATAGAGACTCAGAGAGAGAGCATTATAGAGACCTGAAGTAGGTAGAAAGCTTCAGTTGATGGGTGTCTACTCTACTGTACTGTACATACCATTAAAACATAGATCTCCCTTTCACTGGTTGAATAACATGCTTTGTGTTTTGAATAATTTCGACCGTGAATCAGAAGTGAGACACAGGCACTAAGGTGAAAGGAGACACGGTGAAGTTATTAAGTACCATGACACTGCAGCAGTGAGACCCACTCTGACTACAGAAGAACCCCACATCTGAAGCACACAATGCGCCTGCTCAAGTAAGAGAATTTAGTCACTAAGTAAATCGAGACATGAGGAGGAGATGAGGAGAGGAGGAGAAGTTTGGGGATAATTGCAAAAGCAATCTGTATTCTCTGCAGGAGATCCTTCTTAAATCGTCTAGCGCTGCCTGAAACTGTCTGTTCTGACCTTCAACCTGTTTCAATCTAATCAACTGGAGTCACAACTCTGCTTTCTGCATGCTAATCCACAAACACACATAGGCATGCACATGGCCGTCCACACATCACACACACTCCACACCTACCAACTCCATATTAGCATCAACTGGCGGATAAAATAGAAATGGATCTCTGGAGCATCTCTCTACCCCTCTACCACTCTCTTTCCCTCTCTACCCCTCTACCACTCTCTTTCTCTCTCTACCCCTCTACCACTCTCTTTCTCTCTCTACCCCTCTACCACTCTCTTTGTCTCTATACCCCTCTACCACTCTCTTTCTCTCTCTACCTCTGAGTTAGCGGAGCTAACATGATGCAGCCCAGACTCCTAGACTAGCAGTGAGTTAGTGGAGCTAACATGATGCAGCCCAGACTCCCAGGCTAGCAGTGAGTTAGTGGAGCTAACATGATGCAGCCCACACTCCCAGTGCAGGCTAGCAGTGAGTTAGTGGAGCTAACACGATACAGCCCAGACTCCCAGGCTAGCAGTGAGTTAGTGGAGCTAACATAATGCAGCCCAGACTCCCAGGCTAGCAGTGAGTTAGTGGAGCTAACATGATGCAGCCCAGACTCCCAGGCTAGCAGTGAGTTAGTGGAGCTAACATGATGCAGCCCAGACGCCCAGGCTAGCAGTGAGTTAGTGGAGCTAACATGATGCAGCCCAGACTCCCAGGCTAGCAGTGAGTTAGTGGAGCTAACAGTGAAGGCTGCTCAGTGAAGGCTGCTCAGTGAAGGCTGCTCAGGGAAGGCTGCTCAGGGAAGGCTGCTCAGTGAAGGCTGAACACAAGTCAGTACTGGTCTATAGCAGGCCATGGAAACACAAGTCAGTACTGGTCTATAGCAGGCCATGGAAACACAAGTCAGTACAGGTTTATAGCAGGCCATGGAAACACAAGTCAGTACAGGTCTATAGCAGGCCATGGAACCACAAGTCAGTACAGGTCTATAGCAGGCCATGGAAACACAAGTCAGTACAGGTCTATAGCAGGCCATGGAAACACAAGTCAGTACAGGTCTATAGCAGGCCATGGAAACACAAGTCAGTACTGGTCTATAGCAGGCCATGGAAACACAAGTCAGTACAGAGCTATAGCAGGCCATGGAAACACAAGTCAGTACTGGTCTATAGCAGGCCATGGAAACACAAGTCAGTACTGGTCTATAGCAGGCCATGGAAACACAAGTCAGTACTGGTCTATAGCAGGCCATGGAAACACAAGTCAGTACAGAGCTATAGCAGGCCATGGAAACACAAGTCAGTACAGGTCTATAGCAGGCCATGGAAACACAAGTCAGTACAGGTCTATAGCAGGCCATGGAAACACAAGTCAGTACAGGTCTATAGCAGGCCATGGAAACACAAGTCAGTACAGGTCTATAGCAGGCCATGGAAACACAAGTCAGTACTGGTCTATAGCAGGCCATGGAAACACAAGTCAGTACTGGTCTATAGCAGGCCATGGAAACACAAGTCAGTACAGAGCTATAGCAGGCCATGGAAACACAAGTCAGTACTGGTCTATAGCAGGCCATGGAAACACAAGTCAGTACTGGTCTATAGCAGGCCATGGAAACACAAGTCAGTACTGGTATATAGCAGGCCATGGAAACACAAGTCAGTACAGGTCTATAGCAGGCCATGGAAACACAAGTCAGTACAGGTCTATAGCAGGCCATGGAAACACAAGTCAGTACAGGTCTATAGCAGGCCATGGAAACACAAGTCAGTACTGGTCTATAGCAGGCCATGGAAACACAAGTCAGTACTGGTCTATAGCAGGCCATGGAAACACAAGTCAGTACTGGTATATAGCAGGCCATGGAAACACAAGTCAGTACAGGTTTATAGCAGGCCATGGAAACACAAGTCAGTACTGGTCTATAGCAGGCCATGGAAACACAAGTCAGTACAGGTCTATAGCAGGCCATGGAAACACAAGTCAGTACAGGTCTATAGCAGGCCATGGAAACACAAGTCAGTACTGGTCTATAGCAGGCCATGGAAACACAAGTCAGTACTGGTCTATAGCAGGCCATGGAAACACAAGTCAGTACAGAGCTATAGCAGGCCATGGAAACACAAGTCAGTACTGGTCTATAGCAGGCCATGGAAACACAAGTCAGTACTGGTCTATAGCAGGCCATGGAAACACAAGTCAGTACAGGTCTATAGCAGGCCATGGAAACACAAGTCAGTACAGGTCTATAGCAGGCCATGGAAACACAAGTCAGTACAGGTCTATAGCAGGCCATGGAAACACAAGTCAGTACTGGTCTATAGCAGGCCATGGAAACCACGTGTTTGATATATTTGATACATTTCCACCTATTCCAGCAACACGTCCTCCCTAATTAAGGTGCCACCACCCTGTGGATGGCAGACATTTTTGAGTAGCTCCTTCTATAATGTCTCTTGGTGATTTTTACTCGCTGATTAAAGACGCAGCCTTTTTTTCCTGGGTTTTCCTGGCAGCCTTTTTTGCTGCCCTTTCAACCGAGAGAGAAATGCTCCTCTGAGATCCAGTGAGATACTCACACACTGTTAACTGACACATATTCACATGCAGTGCCTTTGGAAAGTATTCAGACTCCTTGACTTTTCCACATTTTGTTACATTACAGCCTTATTCTAAAATGGATTGAATAAATACAAATCCTCATCAATCTACACACAGTACCCCATAATGACATCACAATACCCCATAATGACATAACAATACCCCATAATGACATCACAATACCCCATAATGACATCACAATACCCCATAATGACAAAGCAAAAACAGGTTTTAGAAATGTTTCCAAGTGTATTCAAAACTTAAAAACAGAAATACCTTATTCAGACCCTTTGCTATGAGACTCGAAATTGAGCTCAGGTGCATCCTGTTTCCATTGATCATCCTTGAGATGTTTCTACAACTGTATTGGAGTCCACCTTTTAGGTGCCTTTTGGCAAACTGTGCGTATATTAATGAGGAAAACAAAATAATTTGATCCATATTAGAATAAGGCTGTAACGTAACAAAATGTGGAAAAAATCAAGGGGTCTGAATTCTTTCCAAAGGCGCTGCATATATTATGAATCGTCCATAAGTTTGAAAAAATGTAGATATAATTTTTAGGTCATATCGCCCAGACCTACACACACACACACACACACACACACAACCACACACAGACACCCGGCACAGCCAGAAGAGGACTGGCCACCCCTCATAGCCTGGTTCCTCTCTAGGTTTCTTCCTAGGTTCTGGCCTTTCTAGGGAGTTTTTCCTAGCCACCGTGCTTCTACACCTGCATTGCTTGCTGTTTGGGGTTTTAGGCTGGGTTTCTGTACAGCACTTTGAGATATCAGCTGATGTAAGAAGGGCTTTATAAATACATTTGATTTGATTTAGACACACAAAACCACACATAATCACACACAACCACACACACACACACACACTGATCCACTGACCAGATAGGAACCCCTCCGCTTGCTGCAAATAATTCGTGACTCACTCATCCTCTGACCAAAGGCAAATGGATGAGTCCTCATGGGATTACTAGAAATGTTTATGCAGTAGAAAGCCATATACATTATACTGACATCAGCCATATATATAGTGAGCCAACAACATTTCTGACCTTGCTATATTCTTGGCATATCTGAGAAGGTTGTATTACTGGTCTTTAGTAGACCTGTAATGATTTGTGTTACTGTTTTGACAATTAAATTGTCATGTTTGTTTTGTTTCAAGAGTTTATAAAGAGCTGCACATTTTGACATGTCTTTACTGCATTGTATGTTTTATGGTTGATGTATTTTTTACAGTGTCCAGATCGAAACTTTGTGTTGAGTTGGCTGGTTTATCAAACACATTCTGTCACGACTTCCGCCGAAGTCGGCTCCTCTCCTTGTTCGGGCGGCGTTCGGCGGTGGACGTCACCGGCTTTCTAGCCATCGCCGCTCCATTTTTCCATTTGTTTTGTCTTGTTCCCTGCACACCTGGTTTTCATTCCCTAATCACACTGCATGTGTGGAATTGGAATCCTCTGTTCCCCCTCCATGTCTTTGTGTGGAATTGTTTTTGTTACGTGTTTCGTGTGTACGCGCCAGGCTGGGTTTTCCCCCGTTAGTCCGTGGCTTTTCACGAGGGATGTTTATATTGTTCAACATTTGCTCTATTTTTGTGACTGTTTCGCGCATTACACTTTTACCTTTGGCTGGAGGTTTTGACGCAGTGGCGTCTGTCGGTTTTATTTCCCTCTACCTTAATAAAGTGTGCGCCTGTTCACAACTCGCTGCTCTCCTGCACCTGACTCCTCCACCAGTAGCGCATACGCTGACACATTCCTGCTGTCTGGATTGAAACTGTGTGTTGAGTTGGCTGGTTACCAAGCACATTCCTGCTGTTTGGATTGAAACGGTGTGTTGAGTTGACTGGTTACCAAACACATTCCTGCTGTTTGGATTGAAACGGTGTGTTGAGTTGACTGGTTACCAAGCACATTCCTGCTGTCTGGATTGAAACTGTGTGTTGAGTTGGCTGCAAACACATTCCTGCTGTTTGGTCAGAACATTCACATTGAGTTGATTAGGGGGGATTTGCTTGAATGTGGTTAAAAGGCAGTGAATTGGCTCATACTTTGAGAACTTGCTACCAAGCTCCTGTGTGTATAAGACACACACTGTGTTTTCTCTTAGATATTATTCTGAAGACACGTGTAACCACGTTAAATCAACCTAATCAGCCTGTTGGTAACAGTCATACACTCTGTGTTATTCTGGAAGGTATCAGGCATGTCATGTACACTGGAATTGTTTGAGTGTCAATTCTTTCGTGACTAATAAATTCTATTAGTTTAATTGAGTAAATGCATTCCTCGTTTTACAGAGTAATTATTTGACTGACTCTTGTCCTCTAATTTAGTAGGTCTATTGATAGTTGTTAATTCCCCTATATACATAGCACATGCTTGGGTACCGAGCTTGACATCCCTGAGCTGCTTGCCTCAATAAATTAATCCTAAAACGTTGGGTCGCCAGGATTAGCTATTTGTAACTAGCCTCTTTAATAATTGCATAACAGTGCAAGATAGATACATGTTCATTATAGTCATACTGAGAGGTGAAGTAATGATTTTCTTTCTTGCTAGATCCTCCAGAGACACACAGGGCCTGTTGCATTTATTCATGAAATCATGGAGTCAGATTGAGAAATGTAGTTTATTATTATTCAACATAATTTCTACATAATAATGGATGGATTATTTCCACCAAACTACAGTAGTCAAACCTGACCTAACCTAACCCAACCTGACCTAACCTGACCAAACCTGACCTAACCAACCAAACCTGACCTAATCTAACCCAACCTGACCTAACCAACCAAACCTGACCTAATCTAACCCAACCTGACCTAACCAACCAAACCTGACCTAACCTAACCCAACCTGACCTAACCTGACCAAACCTGACCTAACCAACCAAACCTGACCTAATCTAACCCAACCTGACCTAACCAACCAAACCTGACCTAATCTAACCCAACCTGACCTAACCAACCAAACCTGACCTAATCTAACCCAACCTGACCTAATCTAACTCAACCTGACCTAATCTAACCCAACCTGACCTAATCTAACCCAACCTGACCTGACCCAACCAAACCTGACCTAATCTAACTCAACCTGAACTAACCTGCCCTGCCCTGCCCTAACCCAACCAAACCAAACCTGACCTAATCTAACCCAACCTGACCCAATCTAACCTAACCCAACCTAATCTAACCCAACCCAACCTGACCTAACCTAACCCAACCTGACCTTACCAACCAAACCTGACGTAATCTAACCCAACCTGACCTAATCTAACTCAACCTGAACTAACCTAACCCAACCTGACCTGAAACCAACCCAACCTGACCTAACCTAACCCAACCAAACCTGACCTAATCTAACCCAACCTGACCTAACCTAACCCAACCAAACCTGACCTAATCTAACCCAACCTGAACTAACCTAACCCAACCTGACCTAACCAACCCAACCTGACCTAACCAACCCAACCTGACCTGACCTAATCTAACCCAACCCAACCTGACCTAATCTAACCCAACCCAACCTGACCTAATCTAACCCAACCAAACCTGACCTAATCTAACCAAACCTGACCTAATCTAACCCAACCTAACCTAATCTAACCTAATCTAACCCAACCAAACCAAACCTGACCTAACTAAACCCAACCTCACCTAACCCAACCAAACCCGACCTAATCTAACCCAACCAAACCTGACCTAACCAAACCTGACCTAACCCAACCTGACCTAACCTAACCCAACCTGACCCAATCTGTCCCAACCCAACCTGACCTAACCTAACTAAACCAAACCAAACCTGACCTAATCTAAACCAACCCAACCTAATCTAGCCTAACCTAATCCAACCCAAACGAACCTGCCTTAATCTAATCTAACCTAACCCAACCCGATCTAACCCAACCCAACCTGACCTAATCTACCCAAACCCAACCTAATCTAAACCAACCCAACCTAATCTAGCCTAACCTAATCCAATCCAAACGAACCTGCCTTAATCTAACCTAATCTAACCTAACCCAACCCGATCTAACCCAACCCAACCTGACCTAATCTAACCAAACCCAACCTAATCTAAACCAACCCAACCTAATCTAGCCTAACCTAATCCAATCCAAACGAACCTGCCTTAATCTAACCTAATCTAACCTAACCCAACCCGATCTAACCCAACCCAACCTGACCTAATCTAACCAAACCCAACCTAATCTAAACCAACCCAACCTAATCTAGCCTAACCTAATCCAATCCAAACGAACCTGCCTTAATCTAACCTAACCCAACCCAATCTAACCCAACCCAATCTAACCTAACCCAATCTAACCTAACCTAACCCAACCTGACCTAACCTAACCAAACCCAATCTAACCTAACCCAACCTAACCAAACCAAAACCAATCTAACCTAACCAAACCCAATCTAACCTAACCCAACCTAACCAAACCAAAACCAATCTAACCTAACCAAACCCAATCTAACCTAACCCAACCTAACCTAACCAAACCCAATCTAACCTAACCCAACCTAACCAAACCCAACCCAATCTAACCTGACCTAACCAAACCCAATCTAACCTAACCTAACCCAACCCAATCTAACCTAACCCAACCTGACCTAACCAAAACCAATCTAACCTAACCCAACCCAATCTAACCTGACCTAACCCAACCAAATCCAATCCAATCCAATCTAACCCAACCCAACCCAACCCAACCTGACCTAACCTAACCAAACCCAACCCAACCCAATCTAACCCAACCCAACCTAACCTGACCTAACCTAACCAAACCCAATCTAACCCAACCCAACCCAACCTTGAGCTAAATGTAATGGAGG
Organism: Salvelinus alpinus; assembly: GCF_045679555.1. NCBI lineage: Eukaryota > Metazoa > Chordata > Actinopteri > Salmoniformes > Salmonidae > Salvelinus > Salvelinus alpinus. The sequence continues at coordinate 7,361,124 of NC_092094.1, forward strand.
TGAAAAGGCCTGTTCTCTCATTCACCAGCATGTGTGTGTGTGTGTGTGTGTGTGTGTGTGTGTGTGTGTGTGTGTGTGTGTGTGTGTGTGTGTGTGTGTGTGTGTGTGTGTGTGTGTGTGTGTGTGTGTGTGTGTGTGTGTGTGTGTGTGTGTGTGTGTGTGTGTGTGTGTGTGTGTGTGTGTGTGTGTGTGTGTGTGTGTGTGAAAAGGAACAGGGCCAAATAGAAGCAGCTGCGATCTGTGATGCAATGTTTACATGTGTAGATTGATATGAAAGAGAAGATGGAAGATTCCAGGAATGGAATCTTCTCTGATATAGAGGGTTCTAGAACATCGACTTTTAGAATGTATCACATTAGCATTACAATGCTAAGGAAGGATGTGTCGATAGTGTACAATCATCTCTAAGAGTGAGTCCCAAATCACACCCTAATTCCTATATAGAGCCCCATGGGTCCCTAGTCTAAAGTAGTGCACTATAAAGGGACAGGTTGCCATTTGGAACACAGCCTAATGTTGTGTCAGTGGGAAGTACTGAGGCTGTTCTGGTAACGATGGCTGTAAGCCATTTAGTATTCATGTTCAATCAGGTGACTCCTGCCAGTAATGAGTTCAATTGAAGGGAAGGAAGTCTGGCATGGGGTTGTGTAATTGCGTTCGCGCTGTGGAGCCAATCAGAATTAGTCATTTGTACTGGCTAAATAGCTGCGTAATGAACAAAGCTGAGAAAAAAAGTGCACTGTTAAAAATAAAAAATAAAAGAAAATGGCAGAGACAAAGCTGATCCTGAGGTAGAGAACTCTATAGCTATCTCTCCCCTCCTACTAGTGTATGTTCATAATGCTGCGATTATATTCAGCCATCTTCTTGTTTAGTTCTGGACTACCTTTACGCACCTGTGACAACAACATGACCGCAGGACAGGTGCAACCCCCCCCCCCCCCCCCCCATAGTCCAATTCAGCACCACAGACAGCGTCAGCTGACACGACTTTCCCAACTCCTCGCTTACATACCATACTTTCGTTGCTGTCTGTCCAGCACCACGGACAGCGTCAACTGACACGACAACAGAATTGCAACCCATACATATTGCTTCAGCACTGTGGACAGGAGGTAAGTGACACAGCTGTCATTTCAGCACCAATGGACAGCACCAAACTGCACGGCCCATGCATTCTACACCATTGACAGGAGGTAAGTGACACAGCTGTCATTTCAGCACCAATGGACAGCACCAAACTGCACGGCCCATGCATTCTACACCATTGACAGGAGTAAGTGACACAGCTGTCATTTCAGCACCGTGGACAGCGCCAAGTGCTATTTATGGCCGTCCATTCAGCGCTACCTGTCTGCCTCCTTACAGCTGGCATTTCCCTAGACAGCTCCTAACCAGCGTTGGCGATTATGACAGGAGTGGGCACTCCTAACACTTTCTTTCAAGGGGCAGTAGTCTAGGAAACATGGAGAAAAAAAAAACACTTGACTTGAAGCATGCATTTATGACACTGATATTAAAAAAGTAGGAATATTTTCTGGGTGATTTAAATAACTTGCTTGTAACAGATGACATTCAAATTCTGACTATCTCTGAAACTCTACTTAGATAACACCTTTGATAATACAGTGGTAGCAATACATGGTTATAACATCTACCGAAAAGACAGAAATGCCAGAGGTGGAGGTGTTGCTGTGTATATTTAGAACCACATTCCTGTAAAGATTAGAGAGGATCTCATGTTAATTACTGTTGAAGTAATATGGCTACAGGTTCATCTGCCTCACCTAAAGCCCATTCTGGTGGGAAGCTGCTATAGACTACCAAGTGCTAACAGTCAGTATCTGGATAACATGGTGTGACATGCTTGATAATGTATGTGATATCAACAGAGAAGTATATTTTCTGGGTGATTTAAATATTGACTGGCTTTCAGGAAAAAAACTGTTTAATCCCTGTGGATTGATGAGGAATTGAGAAATTGTATGGCTGAGAGGGATGAGACAAAATGAATGGCAAATAAGTCTGGCTGCACAACCGATTGGCAAAACGTACTGCAAATTGAGAAATCCTGTGACTATACTGAATAAAAAGAAGAAGTAACTACACTATGAAACAAAGATAAATGACATAAAGAATGATAAAAGCTTTGGAGCGCCTTCAATGAAATGTTTGGCAAAAAGGCGAACTCAGTTCGATTCATTCATTGAATCAGATGGCTCATTCATTACAAAACCCTCTGATATTGCCAACTACTTTAATGATTTCGGCAAACTTAGGCATGACAACAAACACTGACACTATTTTTTATTAGATTTCTTTATCTAACTAGGTAAGTCAGTTAAGAAATACATCTTATTTACAACGACGGCCTACCCAGGCCAAACCCTCCGCCCTATGGGACTACCGATCACGGGCCGGTTGCGATACAGCCCGGGATCGAACCCGGGTCTGCAGTGACGCCTCTTGCTCTGCGATGCAGTGTCTCAGACCGCTGTGCCACTCAGGACCCCTAAAATAAACGTATTATTGACGCTACACATCTAAGTATATCTGATCAAATGGTGAACTACAAGTGTTGTAATTTTGAATTATGTAAAGTGAGTGTGGAAGAGGTGAAAAAAATGATTGTTCTCTATCAACAATGACAAGCCACCTGGGTCTGACAACTTGGATGGAAAATTACTGAGGATAATAGCGGACTATATTGCCACTCCTGTTCACCATATCTTTAAGCCTTCTAGAAAGTGTGTGCCCTCAGGCCTGGAGGGGAGCTAAAGTCATTCCGCTACCTAAGAATAGTAAAGCCCCCTTTACTGTCTCAAATAGCCGACCAATCAGCCTGTTACCAACCCTTAGTATACTTCTGGGAAGAAATTGGTTTGACCAGATACAATGCTATTTTACAGTAAACTAATGGACAACAGACTTTCAGCACACTTTTGCAGCAGCTAATGGGGATCCCTAATAAAACTCAAATACGAAATATGACAATATATGTATTAAATCTTGATCACTTAACCTGGCCAGATAAGAAGTAATACATCATACTCCGTTCATTTGTAGTCCTACAGTTAACATGCAAGGGTGGGGAAGGTTTAGGCCTACTTCCAAGACATTACTCAAAACAAGCTGCCTAGGTCCTAGTGGCAGTCATCACTTACCCGAGGCCCCCTGCATCCAGCCGCAGATCTTATAGACGGTGGTGGTGGAGAACAGGAAGAAGAGAGTGAAGGAAGCGATGCAAGCCATCACCAACATCATCGACATCCCTACGAAGAACGACGCGGCCTTGAACGCGGTGGATGGGATCTGCGCGAACTCTGTGAAGGTCCCTGTGCAGTCGAGCTCTCTTTGGATTCCGTCGCCGGTGCAGAAGTGGAAAAGGCCGAAGTAGCCCGCCTGAGGGGTGTCCACGCCGTCTCCGATCCAATAGGGCTGGCTGAAGATCACCACGTTCAAGATGGCGAACAGGATGGTGAAAATGGCCCACAGGAGTCCGATGGCACGGGAGTTACGGACGTAGTTATGCTGGTATAGTTTAATGTCATCCGACGACATGGATGGGAGCATCGACGCGGCCGATCCGGGTATCATTGTAGCACAGTTTGTGTTGTATCCCAGTCCGGGTATTATGAAGTAGCCTAGATATGCTTATTAAATTAGGTAGTCAAGCAACGGGGAGGGGGGGGGGGGACTGACTAATTAATTAGTTGAGAAATGCAGGAGTCAGTAGTTATTTCTGCTGTAAAAAGCACCCAACAGTAGGCCTAGCCTAGATTGAATGAATCACATCAAAGGCAACATCTGGACAGCATATTCAACTCATGACGTCGCAACCCGAGGCTGGTGCATAAACCGGAGTGTCAAAACGTTTATCTGCAAGCTCGCTCCTATGTTATAACTCTGAGAACTTGGCGACTCCTGAACTAGTGTACGTGAGAAATAATTCCCTCCCACCTCTCTCGTAGGCTACGAATGCCCGTCTGTCAGACACATCGCTCGTGGCACGTGTCACTTGCGTATGTCCCCGGAATACCTCCTTGAAAAAGACAGCAAATATCAGATTGTCATTCGGATATTACACATGACATTTCACCAATTATCAAATTTAAATCGATTTTTTTTGGGCTTACAGAACAGCAGCGGCAATAGGCTATGCCTCCAATTTCCTAAGCAATGTAGACGACAGCGACAGAATCAACCCGGAGCAAACGAAACACAATGTCTATAATACCCTCCCTCCCGTAAACCCAAAATCACAATCCTGCGAGATAATTCACAGCATCTAGCCCGGGATAAATTACACACAGCCCTGTCCCGGTACTTTGTTACTGAGAATATTTTCACGAGCTACGGCAGCATCAACAGCCTCTGTCAGTGATGCTGAAAGAAAGGAGAGGAGAAGAGGAAGAGAGGAGGAGTGAAAAGAGGAGAGACACGATTCAATAACCGCACCAGATGAAGCGGATGGTGATGTGCGCGCCAACGCTGACGATGTTCAGTTCTCTCAACCTATAACAACATTGCATCTGTCTGCCCCATGAGGTGTTTAAATATAGCCTGTTACATTCCATCCAAGCAATATATTTCAAAGAGACGTGTAGCCCGACATCCGTGACTAGCTATCCAACCACTGCTGCATCAATCCCAAACTCGCGTTTGTAGGGTTACGGACAGATCCGGACGACAAGACAAGCCCACATCCTCGCGATCACATGATCTGCGCTTGACAGTTTGCGCGTCGAAATGGAGGCTGTACAATAATCGCAATTTTTTTTCAAATGCTCACGCGGCTCGGTCAGGGCGAAAATGGTCTCTCAGATTCAGTGGTCCGGTTAGTGCACGCCTCGCGCCTCTCCCGGTCACTCGGTCTTCCTATGACTGAGTTAAAGATGGTAGACTACCCGTCGTGCAGGACTGAACGCCTCACAGGAGGATGTCAGATAAGATGAAGAAGGACATTCCAGTATGCTGGTGCACGAGGAAACGGGCACCTTCCCACATACCAGTTTACTAGAATGAAACAGACATCATTGTCCATTATTACTGGAGCTAATTGTTCACCTGATAGGTGAATAGGGTGCCATATTGTGTTAAGATGACTGCAACTTTAATCTTCAAAAATAAAGTACCTTCAAATGTAACAAACATACCTACATTTCATCATGTATGAATACAACAGAGACAATACTTTATCGTTTGTGCAGTAGCCCACACAAACCCATATTGGTTTTGCACATAGTGATGTGGTAACATACAGATTTGGGTCAGTGATTGTCACTGTAAAATCTTTCATCCACAAGCTTTTAGGGGGGGTGGCTGGCGGGGGGGGGGCATCCACCACACAGGAAGAGGATCATTTCAATCTGGATTAAACAGGGTTCTGACAAACTAGCCCCTGTTACATCATCATCATTATGACTCATCACCCAGGGTTTAGCTGGATCACTAATGTGTCCCAAATGGTACATTATTACCTACATAGTGCACTACTTTTGACCTGGGGCCGGTAGGGAACTGATCAAACGTAGTGCACTATATATAGAGAATAAGGTGCCATTTGGGACAAAAACCACGGAACGAGAGTAGCTAATATAGAACTGCTGCTCTGGTATTGTGTTTATACAGTATTTGGTGGATTTGGGTGTTTAATGCTGTCTTTTAAGGCACAGGGTTGCCGCTATCCGTGGTGCTGAATACAGAGCCATGTACAGTGTATTCGGCAGTGGTTTAAAGTACTTAAGTAAAAAATACTTTAAAGTACTACTTAAGTCGTTTTTTTTTGGGCTGTCTGTACTTTAACACCTCCCTGACCAAGGCCCTTCTCCCCCAATTGATCAGTTTGGCCAGCTCTAGGAAGAGTTTTGGTGGTTCCAAACTTCTTCCATTTAAGAATGATGGAGGCCACTGTGTTCTTGGGGACCTTCAATGCTGCAGAAACCTTTTGCTACCCTTCCCCAGATCTGTGCCTCGACACAATCCTGTCTCAGAGCACTACTGACAACTCCTTCGACCTCATGGCTTGGTTTTTGCTCTGTGGGACCTTATATAGACAGGTGTGTTCCTTGCCAAATCATGTCCAATCAATTGAATTTACCACAGGTGGACTCCAATCAAGTTGTAGAAACATCTCAAGGATATTCAATAAAAACAGGATGCACCTGAGCTCAATTTCAAGTCTCATAGCAAAGGGTCTGAATACTTATGTAAATAAGGTATTTCTGTTTTTTTCTAAAAACCTGTTTTTGCTTTGTCATTATGCGGTATTGTCTGTAGATGTTTTTTATTTAATCGATTTTAGAATAAGACTGTAATGTAACAGAATGTGTAAAAAGGGAAGTGGTCTGAATACTTTCCGAATACACTGTAGGTGTGTGCTGTCCATGGTGCTAAATGAACACCCTCTGCCCAGGTGTTGCTGACACATGCCAGATCTTACAAGGCCTGGAAAATGTATTTTAAAAAAAACGTTTTAGCTAACCACATAACATGTTATGGCAATCTGGTGCCCGACTGCTCAGTCGATGACGTGGCACGCAAACATTGGTTGATGCATGCAACATCTGAGCAGGGGATGGTGACCATACTGATGTGTATGCTGTCCACGGTGCTGAACGGCAGCCATACTGGTTGTAGTTCTGTGAGTGTGAAGGAAGTCTGGTTGTAGTTCTGGGAGTGTGAAGGAAGTCTGGTTGTAGTTCTGTGAAAAGAGTGTGATGGGAAGTTTGGTTGTAGTCTGTGAAAAGAGTGTGATGGGAAGTGTGGTTGTAGCTCTGTGAAAAGAGTGTGATGGGAAGTCTTATTGTAGTTCTGGGAGTGTGATGGGAAGTCTGGTTGTAGAACTGTGAAAGGAGTGTGATGGGAAGTCTGGTTGTAGTTCTGTGAGTGTGATGGGAAGTCTGGTTGTAGTTCTGTGAGTGTGATGGGAAGTTTGGTTGTAGTCTGTGAAAAGAGTGTGATGGGAAGTCTGGTTGTAGTTCTGTGAGTGTGATGGGAAGTCTGGTTGTAGAACTGTGAAAGGAGTGTGATGGGAAGTCTGGTTGTAGTTCTGTGAGTGTGATGGGAAGTCTGGTTGTAGTTCTGTGAGTGTGATGGGAAGTTTGGTTGTAGTCTGTGAAAAGAGTGTGATGGGAAGTCTGGTTGTAGTTCTGTGAGTGTGATGGGAAGTCTGGTTGTAGTTCTGTGAGTGTGATGGGAAGTCTGGTTGTAGTTCTGTGAGTGTGATGGGAAGTCTGGTTGTAGAACTGTGAAAGGAGTGTGATGGGAAGTTTGGTTGTAGTCTTTGAAAAGAGTGTGATGGGAAGTTTGGTTGTAGTTCTGTGAAAGAGTGTGATGGGAAGACTGGTTGTAGTTCTGTGAAAGAGTGTGATGGGAAGACTGGTTCTATGGAGACACAATTTCCAAATTGATACCTGAATCCTGTAGATCTGAGGGTGTAACGTAGAGCCTACCTAATACGGTAATATATAAGCTTCATTTTTAACAGCTGGGTAGAATGGAGGAAAACAACAGTTTATTAGGAACACCCATCTAGTACCGGGTTGGACCCCGCCTTTGTCTCCAGAACAGCCTGAATTCTTCAGGGCATGGATTCTACAAGGTGAGGCGTTCAAACGTTGCTCAATTGTTATCAAGGGACCTAACGTGTGCTAGGGAAACATTCCCCATACCATGATATCACCACCACCAGCCTGTACCGTTGACACCAGGGAGGATGGGGCCATGGACTCATGCTGCTTACACCAAATCCTGATTCTGACATCAGGATTTGGAACCCGGGATTCTTTGGACCAGGCAATGTTTTTTCAATTCCTCAAATGTCCGGTGTTGGGGATCGCGTACACACAGCCGCTCTCTCTAGCTGATAGGAGTGGATAGGAGTGGAACCCGGTGTGGTCGTCTGCTGCAACAGCCAATCCCTGACGAGGACCGATGAGTTGTGCGTTTCCGAGACGCCGTTCTGCACGCCACGGTTGTGCTGCGCTGTTATTGGTCTGTTTGTGGCTCGCTTATTAGCTTGCACGATTCTTTCCATTATCCTTTGACCTCTCAATAACGAGCTGTTTAAGCCCTCAGGACTTTCTCTTGACTGGATGTTTTTAGTTTGTTGCACCATTCTTGGTAAAACCCTAGAAACTGTAGTGAAAAGCCCAGGAGGCCGGCCGTTTATGAGATACTGGAACCAGCGCGCCTGGCACCGATGATCATACCAAGCTCGAAGTCAGTTACGTGACTCGTTTTTCCCATTCTAACGTTCAATTGAACAGTAACTGAATTTCTCGATGCCTATCTGCCTGCTTTAAATACACTGTATTTACTAAAGTATGTGGACACAGCCTTCAAATTAGTGGATTCGGCCTTACTGAAGAGCTCAGTGACTTTCAACGTAGCACCGTCATAGGATGCCACCTTTCCAAAAAGTCAGTTAGTCAAATTTCTGTAAGTGCTGTTATTGTGAAGTGGAAATGTCTAGGAGCAACAACGGCTCAGCCGTGAAGTGGTAGGCCACACAACCGCTGAGTGCTGAAGCGCGTAACACGTAAAAATTGTCTGTCCTCGGTTCCAACACTCATTACCGAGTTTCAAACTGCCTCTGGAAGCAACGTCAGCACAATAACTGTTTGTTGGCAACTTCATGAAATGGGTTTCCATGGCTGAGCAGCCACACACAAGCCTATGATCACCATATGCAATGCCAAGCGTCGGCTGGAGTGGTGTAAAGCTCGCCGCCATTGGACTCTGGAGAAGTGGAAATGCATTGTCTGGAGTGATGAATCACACTTCACCATCTGGCAGTCCAACGGATTCATCTGAGTTTGGTGAATGCCAGGAGAACACTACAGTGCCAACTGTAAAGTTTGGTGGAGGAGGAATAATGGTCTGGGGCTGTTTTTCATGGTTCAGGCTCGGCCCCTTAGTTCCAGTGAAAGGAAAGCTTAACACTACAGCACACAATGACATTCTAGATGATTCTGTACTTCCAACTTTGTGGCAACAGTTTGGGTAATGCCCTTTCCTGTTTCAGCATGACAAGGCCCTGTGCAGAAATCGAGGTCCATATAGAAATGGTTTGTCGAGATCAGTGTGGAAGAACTTGACTGGCCTGCACAGAGCCCCGACCTCAACCCCATCGAAACACCTATGGGATGAATTGGAACGCCGACTGCGACCCAGGCCTAATCGCCTAACATCAGTGCCCGACCTCACGAATGCTCTTGTGGCTGAATGGAAGCAAGTCCCCGCAGCAATGTTCCAACATCTAGTGGAAAGCCTTCCCAGAAGAGTCGAGGCTGTTATAGCAGCAAAGGGGGGAACAACTCCATATGAATTTCCATGATTTTTTGAGTGAGATGTTCGATGAGCAGGTGTCCATATACTTTTGATCATGTAGTGTAGCAAGAGATTAAAAAAATGACACTTAACTGATACTTTTCACATTGTTGCATTGGACCATTATTATGGCCAGTTCACAAAATATCTACAGTCCAAACGAGAGGGAGAACCACAATACCACAGTCTAGCCTAGGCCTACTCATGATAACTTGTTACAGTGTGATGTACTCTGTAGAGGCTAATGTGGAGTCCCCCTAATTTGAGAACCATACAGGCCCACTACTGCCTAGTGAGTTCCATAAAGTCCCACTAATGCCTAGTGAGTTCCATAAAGTCCCACTACTGCCTAGTGAGTTCCATAAAGGCCCACTACTACCTAGTGAGTTCCACAAAGGCCCACTACTGCCTAGTGAGTTCCATAAAGGCCCACTACTGCCTAGTGAGTTCCATAAATGCCCACTACTGCCTAGTGAGTTCCATAAAGGCCTACTACTACCTAGTGAGTTCCATAAAGTCCCACTAATGCCTAGTGAGTTCCATAAAGTCCCACTAATGCCTAGTGAGTTCCATAAAGTCCCACTACTGCCTAGTGAGTTCCATAAAGGCCTACTACTACCTAGTGAGTTCCATAAAGTCCCACTACTACCTAGTGAGTTCCATAAAGGCCCACTACTGCCTAGTGAGTTCCATAAAGTCCCACTACTACCTAGTGAGTTCCGTAAAGCCCACTACTACCTAGTGAGTTCCATAAAGGCCCTCTACTACCTAGTGAGTTCCATAAAGGCCCACTACTACCTAGTGAGTTCCACAAAGGCCCACTACTGCCTAGTGAGTTCCATAAAGGCCCACTACTGCCTAGTGAGTTCCATAAAGGCCCACTACTGCCTAGTGAGTTCCATAAATGCCCACTACTGCCTAGTGAGTTCCATAAAGGCCTACTACTACCTAGTGAGTTCCATAAAGTCCCACTAATGCCTAGTGAGTTCCATAAAGTCCCACTAATGCCTAGTGAGTTCCATAAAGTCCCACTACTGCCTAGTGAGTTCCATAAAGGCCTACTACTACCTAGTGAGTTCCATAAAGTCCCACTACTACCTAGTGAGTTCCATAAAGGCCCACTACTGCCTAGTGAGTTCCATAAAGTCCCACTACTACCTAGTGAGTTCCGTAAAGCCCACTACTACCTAGTGAGTTCCATAAAGGCCCACTACTACCTAGTGAGTTCCATAAAGGCCCACTACTGCCTAGTGAGTTCCATAAATTCCCACTAATGCCTAGTGAGGCTATTTGTATTTGTATTTATTATAAGATCCCCATTAGTTCCTGCCAAGGCAGCAGCTACTCTTTCTGGGGTCGTGCAAAATTAAGGCAGTTATACAATTTAAAAAACATTACAATACATTCTCTGTTGATATCACATACATTATTTCACACCTGTGAGCCCTCAGGCCCCTACTCCACCACTACCACATATCTACTCAACAGAGCTGCCCTTCATAACGTCATTAGACTCCACATGGACTATGATAGAATCGATTTCCACGTCCTGACGTAGTACATTCGGGAGCAGCTTAGTAATGTCATTTACTCAAGCTCCGGGATAGGACATTGCTTTTGTACCAGGAACGGTCACATTTCTTACCATGGAGCTGCCCAAAATCCCGGCTGGTGAGAAGGACAAGGAAATCTGCCCACTCCCACGTTTCACAGGATTCGTAGAGGCAGGATTGAGCCCGTTGCTCCCGGCGCCAGATGGAGATGCCCCACTCCATCCAGAGCAGGGACGGAAGGTTATCGACTTCAAAATAGTTGGAGTAGGCACTGCTCAGCATATGTGGGAAGTCCTTCATGACTGTTGGAAAAACATTCCAGGTGAATCTGGTTGAGAGAATGCCAAGAGTGTGCAAAGCTGTCATCAAGGCAAAGGGTGGCTACTTTGAAGAATCTCAAATATAAAACATATTTTGATTTGTTTAACACTTTTTTGGTTACTACATGATTCCATATGTGTCATTTCATGGTGTTTATGGCTTCACTATTATTCTACAATGTAGAAAATAGTAAAATAAAATAAAAACCTTGAATGAGTAGGTGTATCCAAACTTTTGACTGGTACTGTATATTGTGAGATATTACATCTTTGGCTACCTGTGAGGCCTCTTTTCTGCCGTTATTGACTTGCCTCTCATGCCAGGTGAGATTTGGCTAATTAGGCATGTTGTGTTCGATGTCTTTTTGCTTAGGTCTTACATTGATGATGAAAGGGGAACTTCGAAATGGACTAACGGAGTAAGTAGGCCTATCTTAGTCATGATAATCTGTCATCGGTCTTAAAATTTCTGTGTCATTTTGTGTGTTTTTTGATGTAACTAGGACAGGCCTTAAGTAACTAGGACAGGCCTTAAGTAACTAGGACAGGCCTTAAGTAACTAGGACAGGCCTTAAGTAACTAGGACAGGCCTTAAGTAACTAGGACAGGCCTTACGTCCTAGTTATGGGTTTCCGAGTTTGGGAAACCTTGTCCTTGCTGGAAGGGCATGCTATACCAAACTGAACCAAATGGTGGCGACAATTCGTTAGCCTGCGCCAAAGGTACTGGCCCCATTTTGATTGAAGGTAATGACATCGGTTAAAATGTATGTAAAAAAAAAAAAAAAACATCTATAATTTACCATCCATGCCTCTCTATGTGGTAGGTAGTTTGAAAAAACATATTAGACCCCAAATTACCAATTAGTTATGTTGATGTCAGAGCATAAAGCAGAATCTGTTACCTAATTTATTTTAAGTTATCTTTTACCAGGGGGCCATCCACCTGGGGGATACAGGTGTGAAGATGTTCACCCTCAACCACAACAGTGATGTTTCTGCGAGTATGGAATTTTCACATTCACAGCGGCGTCTGTTTCCCGAACCATAAACCACTAACGTGTTCAGAGAAAGAGCCCAGAGCTGACAGTACTAAAGCTTAGTGGTTGAATCTTGTTCTGGAGGCATTTCTGGTCACTAACTCCACTATCTGATTTTAAACCTCAAACACTCTGTTCTGCCTCCAGGGCAAGAATTATGACAATAAACGCAACCTATGTACTAAAACAAAATGGTGATGATCTGCACAGTGCTCCCCAGCACATATTGTGAGTGATTGTGATGGTGAAAGATAGTACATCCTGTACAGCATTGTGGTTTCTACCCCCCCCCCCCTCCCCCCACTCAGAGAAGTGTGTAGGATGCTACTGCCTCTCAAAGTGACGTTGATCATGTGCTTTCATCTCTGTGCAAACACTGGAGTGCTGTGTTTAGTGCTGTGTTTAGTACTGTGTTTAGTGCTGTGTTTAGTGCTGTGTTTAGTACTGTGTTTAGTGCTGTGTTTAGTGGTGTGTTTAGTGCTGTGTTTAGTGCTGTGTTTAGTGCTGTGTTTAGTACTGTGTTTAGTGCTGTGTTTAGTACTGTGTTTAGTGCTGTGTTTAGTGGTGTGTTTAGTGCTGTGTTTAGTGCTGTGTTTAGTGCTGTGTTTAGTGCTGTGTTTAGTACTGTGTTTAGTACTGTGTTTAGTGAATGATGCTACACTTTGATTTGATCTGATTCTCTAGTGGGGGAAACAGTGTGTTGTGTACGTTTTCTCTCTCTCTCTCCCTCTCTCTCTCTCTGTCTCCTCAGTCTCTCTCTCTCTCTCCCTCTCACTTTCTCCCTCTCTCTCTCTCTCTCTCTCTCTCTCTCTCTCTCTCTCTCTCTCTCTCTCTCTCTCTCTCTCTCTCTCTCTCTCTCTCTCTGTCTCCTCACTCTCTCTCTCTCTCTCTCTCTCTCTCTCTCTCTCTCTCTCTCTCTCCTCAGTCTCCTCTCTCTCTCTCTCTCTCTCTCTCTCTCTCTCTCTCTCTCTCTCTCTCTCTCTCTCTCTCTCTCTCTCTCTCTCTCTCTCTCTCTCTGTCTCTGTCTCTGTCTCTGTCTCTCTCTGTCTCTCTGTCTCTCAATTTCAATTCAAGGGGCTTTATTGGCATGGGAAACATGTGTTAACATTGCCAAAGCAAGTGAGGTAGATAATATACAAAAGTTAAATGAACAATAAAAATTAACAGTAAACATTACACATACAGAAGTTTCAAAACAATAAAGACATCACAAATGTCATATTGTATATATACAGTGTTGTAACAATGTACAAATGGTTAAAGTACACAAGGGAAAATAAATAAGCATAAATATGGGTTGTATTTACAATGGTGTTTGTTCTTCACTGGTTGCCCTTTTCTTGTGGCAACAGGTCACAAATCTTGCTGCTGTGATGGCACACTGTGGAATTTCACCCAGTAGATATGGGAGTTTATCAAAATTGGATTTGTTTTCGAATTCTTTGTGGGTCTCTCTGTCTCTTTCTCTGTCTCTCTCTCTCTGTCTCTCTCTCTGTCAATTCAATTCAATTCAATTCAAGGGGCTTTATTGGCATGGGAAACATGTGTTAACATTGCCAAAGCAAGTGAGGTAGATAATATACAAAAGTGAAATAAACAATAAAAATTAACAGTAAACATTACACATACAGAAGTTTCAAAGCAATAAAGACATTACAAATGTCATATTATATATATACAGTGTTGTAGCAATGTATAAATGGTTAAAGCACACAAGTTAAAATAAATAAACATAAATATGGGGTGTATTTACAATGGTGTTTGTTCTTCACTGGTTGCCCTTTTCTTGTGGCAACAGGTCACAAATCTTGCTGCTGTGATGGCACACTGTGGAATTTCACCCAGTAGATATGGGAGTTTATCAAAATTGGATTTGTTTTCGAATTCTTTGTGGATCTGTGTGATCTGAGGGAAATATGTGTCTCTAATATGGTCATACATTGGGCAGGAGGTTAGGAAGTGCAGCTCAGTTTCCACCTCATTTTGTGGGCAGTGAGCACATAGCCTGTCTTCTCTTGAGAGCCATGTCTGCCTACGGCGGCCTTTCTCAATAGCAAGGCTATGCTCACTGAGTCTGTACATAGTCAAAGCTTTCCTTAAGTTTGGGTCAGTCACAGTGGTCAGGTATTCTGCCACTGTGTACTCTCTGTTTAGGGCCAAATAGCATTCTAGTTTGCTCTGTTTGTTTGTTAATTCTTTCCAATGTGTCAAGTAATTATCTTTTTGTTTTCTCATGATTTGGTTGGGTCTAATTGTGCTGTTGTCCTGGGGCTCTGTGGGGTGTGTTTGTGAACAGAGCCCCAGGACCAGCTTGCTTAGGGGACTCTTCTCCAGGTTCATCTCTCTGTAGGTGATTGCTTTGTTATGGAAGGTTTGGGAATCGCTTCCTTTTAGGTGGTTGTAGAATTTAACGTCTCTTTTCTGGATTTTGATAATTAGTGGGTATCGGCCTAATTCTGCTCTGCATGCATTATTTGGTGTTCTACGTTGTACACGGAGGATATTTTTGCAGAATTCTGCATGCAGAGTCTCAATTTGGTGTTTGTCCCATTTTGTGAAATCTTGGTTGGTGAGCGGACCCCAGACCTCACAACCATAAAGGGCAATGGGCTCTATGACTGATTCAAGTATTTTTAGCCAGATCCTAATTGGTATGTTGAAATTTATGTTCCTTTTGATGGCATAGAATGCCCTTCTTGCCTTGTCTCTCAGATCGTTCACAGCTTTGTGGAAGTTACCTGTGGTGCTGAGGTTTAGGCCGAGGTATGTATAGTTTTTTGTGTGCTCTAGGGCAACGGTGTCTAGATGGAATTTGTGGTCCTGGCGACTGGACCTTTTTTGGAACACCATTATTTTGGTCTTACTGAGATTTACTGTCAGGGCCCAGGTCTGACAGAATCTGTGCAGAAGATCTAGGTGCTGCTGTAGGCCCTCCTTGGTTGGTGACAGAAGCACCAGATCATCAGCAAACAGTAGACATTTGACTTCGGATTCTAGTAGGGTGAGGCCAGGTGCTGCAGACTGTTCTAATGCCCTCGCCAATTCGTTGATATATATGTTGAAGAGGGTGGGGCTTAAGCTGCATCCCTGTCTCACCCCACGACCCTGTGTGAAGAAATGTGTGTGTTTTTTGCCAATTTTAACCGCACACTTGTTGTTTGTGTACATGGATTTTATAATGTCGTATGTTTTTCCCCCAACACCACTTTCCATCAATTTGTATAGCAGACCCTCATGCCAAATTGAGTCGAAGGCTTTTTTGAAATCAACAAAGCATGAGAAGACTTTGCCTTTGTTTTGGTTTGTTTGGTTGTCAATTAGGGTGTGTAGGGTGAATACATGGTCTGTTGTACGGTAATTTGGTAAAAAGCCAATTTGACATTTGCTCAGTACATTGTTTTCATTGAGGAAATGTACGAGTCTGCTGTTAATGATAATGCAGAGTATTTTCCCAAGGTTACTGTTGACGCATATTCCACGGTAGTTATTGGGGTCAAATTTGTCTCCACTTTTGTGGATTGGGGTGATCAGTCCTTGGTTCCAAATATTGGGGAAGATGCCAGAGCTAAGGACGATGTTAAAGAGTTTTAGTATAGCCAATTGGAATTTGTTGTCTGTATATTTGATCATTTCATTAAGGATACCATCAACACCACAGGCCTTTTTGGGTTGGAGGGTTTTTATTTTGTCCTGTAACTCGTTCAAGGTAATTGGAGAATCCAGTGGGTTCTGGTAGTCTTTAATAGTTGATTCAAGGATTTGTATTTGATCATGTATATGTTTTTGCTCTTTATTCTTTGTTATAGAGCCAAAAAGATTGGAGAAGTGGTTTACCCATACATCTCCATTTTGGATAGATAATTCTTCGTGTTGTTGTTTGTTTAGTGTTTTCCAATTTTCCCAGAAGTGGTTAGAGTCTATGGATTCTTCAATTACATTGAGCTGATTTCTGACGTGCTGTTCCTTCTTTTTCCGTAGTGTATTTCTGTATTGTTTTAGTGATTCACCATAGTGAAGGCGTAGACTCAGGTTTTCCGGGTCTCTATGTTTTTGGTTGGACAGGTTTCTCAATTTATTTCTTAGATTTTTGCATTCGTCATCAAACCATTTGTCATTGTTGTTCATTTTCTTCGGTTTTCTATTTGAGATTTTTAGGTTTGATAGGGAAGCTGAGAGGTCAAATATACTGTTAAGATTTTCTACTGCCAAGTTTACACCTTCACTATTGCAGTGGAACGTTTTACCCAGGAAGTTGTCTAAAAGGGATTGAATTTGCTGTTGTCTAATTGTTTTTTGGTAGATTTCCAAACTGCATTCCTTCCATCTATAGCATTTCTTAATGTTACTCAGTTCCTTTGGCTTTGATGCCTCGTGATTGAGTATTGCTCTGTTCAAGTAGACTGTGATTTTGCTGTGGTCTGATAGGGGTGTCAGTGGGCTGACTGTGAACGCTCTGAGAGACTCTGGGTTGAGGTCAGTGATAAAGTAGTCTACAGTGCTACTGCCAAGAGATGAGCTATAGGTGAACCTACCATAGGAGTCCCCTCGAAGCCTACCATTGACTATGTACATACCCAGCGTGCGACAGAGCTGCAGGAGTTGTGACCCGTTTTTGTTGGTTATGTTGTCATAGTTGTGCCTAGGGGGGCATATGGGGGAGGGAATGCTGTCACCTCCAGGTAGGTGTTTGTCCCCCTGTGTGCTGAGGGTGTCAGGTTCTTGTCCAGTTCTGGCATTTAGGTCGCCACAGACTAATACATGTCCCTGGGCCTGGAAATGATTGATTTCCTCATTCAGGATGGAGAAGCTGTCTTCATTAAAGTATGGGGATTCTAGTGGGGGGATATAGGTAGCACACAGGAGGACATTTTTCTCTGTTAAGATAATTTCCTTTTGAATTTCTAGCCAAATGTAAAATGTTCCTGTTTTGATTAGTTTAATGGAGTGAGTTAGGTCTGCTCTATACCAAATTAGCATTCCCCCTGAGTCCCTTCCCTGTTTCACACCTGGTAGTTTGGTGGATGGGACTACCAGTTCTCTGTAACCTAGAGGGCAACCAGTGGGTCCGTCTCCTCTGTACCAGGTTTCTTGCAGGATGACAATGTCTGCATTACCGATTTCTTTGGTGAAGTCCGGGTTCCTGCTCTTTAGGCCAAAGGCAGATGACCTCAGGCCTTGGATATTCCAGGATGATATAGTGAAGGCTTTTTGTTCCATAAAGTGTCCAATGTTGTTGGCCGTGTGGTTTGGCCTCAGGCCAGTAAGTGTGAGCAGAGCCTGCTGAGCATCTGGTACATGCCGTTGGCTTGGGCGAGTGTAAGAGTGGGGGTTGGGCCTGTTTGCCCGCTCACTACCTGGGCGTATGTGTGACTTCCATGTTGATGCCCTCTTTGCGGGG
>NC_092094.1:7383766-7461266 GCF_045679555.1 Salvelinus alpinus
CCTGCCTTGTTGATAGTGTTGTTAAGAAGGTAAAAACTAGGACCTGTAGGACCTGCCTTGTTGATAGTGTTGTTAAGAAGGTAAAAACTAGGACCTGTAGGACCTGCCTTGTTGACAGTGTTGTTAAGAAGGTAAAAACTAGGACCTGTAGGACCTGCCTTGTTGATAGTGTTGTTAAGAAGGTAAAAACTAGGACCTGTAGGACCTGCCTTGTTGCCAGTGTTGTTAAGAAGGTAGAAACTAGGACCTGTAGGACCTGCCTTGTTGACAGTGTTGTTAAGAAGGTAAAAACTAGGACCTGTAGGACCTGCCTTGTTGCCAGTGTTGTTAAGAAGGTAGAAACTAGGACCTGTAGGACCTGCCTTGTTGACAGTGTTGTTAAGAAGGTAGAAACTAGGGCCTGTAGGTCCTGCCTTGTTGATAGTGTTGTTAAGAAGGTAGAAACTAGGGCCTGTATGACCGGCCTTGTTGACAGTGTTGTTAAGAAGGTAGAAACTAGGACCTGTAGGACCTGCCTTGTTGATAGTGTTGTTAAGAAGGTAGAAACTAGGACCTGTAGGACCTGCCTTGTTGATAGTGTTGTTAAGAAGGTAGAAACTAGGACCTGTAGGACCTGCCTTGTTGATAGTGTTGTTAAGAAGGTAGAAACTAGGACCTGTAGGACCTGCCTTGTTGATAGTGTTGTTAAGAAGGTAGAAACTAGGACCTGTAGGACCTGCCTTGTTGATAGTGTTGTTAAGAAGGTAGAAACTAGGACCTGTAGGACCTGCCTTGTTGCCAGTGTTGTTTAGAAGGTAGAAACTAGGGCCTGTAGGACCTGCCTTGTTGATAGTGTTGTTAAGAAGGTAGAAACTAGGGCCTGTAGGACCTGCCTTGTTGACAGTGTTGTTAAGAAGGTAGAAACTAGGGCCTGTAGGACCTGCCTTGTTGACAGTGTTGTTAAGAAGGTAGAGACTAGGACCTGTAGGACCTGCCTTGTTGATAGTGTTGTTAAGAAGGTAGAAACTAGGACCTGTAGGACCTGCCTTGTTGCCAGTGTTGTTAAGAAGGTAGAGACTAGGACCTGTAGGACCTGCCTTGTTGATAGTGTTGTTAAGAATGTAGAAACTAGGGCCTGTAGGACCTGCCTTGTTGAGAGTGTTGTTAAGAAGGTAGAAACTAGGGCCTGTAGGACCTGCCTTGTTGACAGTGTTGTTAAGAATGTAGAAACTAGGACCTGTAGGACCTGCCTTGTTGACAGTGTTGTTAAGAATGTAGAAACTAGGACCTGTAGGACCTGCCTTGTTGATAGTGTTGTTAAGAATGTAGAAACTAGGACCTGTAGGACCTGCCTTGTTGCCAGTGTTGTTAAGAAGGTAGAAACTAGGACCTGTAGGACCTGCCTTGTTGACAGTGTTGTTAAGAAGGTAAAAACTAGGACCTGTAGGACCTGCCTTGTTGCCAGTGTTGTTAAGAAGGTAGAAACTAGGACCTGTAGGACCTGCCTTGTTGACAGTGTTGTTAAGAAGGTAGAAACTAGGGCCTGTAGGTCCTGCCTTGTTGATAGTGTTGTTAAGAAGGTAGAAACTAGGGCCTGTATGACCGGCCTTGTTGACAGTGTTGTTAAGAAGGTAGAAACTAGGACCTGTAGGACCTGCCTTGTTGATAGTGTTGTTAAGAAGGTAGAAACTAGGACCTGTAGGACCTGCCTTGTTGATAGTGTTGTTAAGAAGGTAGAAACTAGGACCTGTAGGACCTGCCTTGTTGATAGTGTTGTTAAGAAGGTAGAAACTAGGACCTGTAGGACCTGCCTTGTTGATAGTGTTGTTAAGAAGGTAGAAACTAGGACCTGTAGGACCTGCCTTGTTGATAGTGTTGTTAAGAAGGTAGAAACTAGGACCTGTAGGACCTGCCTTGTTGCCAGTGTTGTTTAGAAGGTAGAAACTAGGGCCTGTAGGACCTGCCTTGTTGATAGTGTTGTTAAGAAGGTAGAAACTAGGGCCTGTAGGACCTGCCTTGTTGACAGTGTTGTTAAGAAGGTAGAAACTAGGGCCTGTAGGACCTGCCTTGTTGACAGTGGTGTTAAGAAGGTAGAGACTAGGACCTGTAGGACCTGCCTTGTTGATAGTGTTGTTAAGAAGGTAGAAACTAGGACCTGTAGGACCTGCCTTGTTGCCAGTGTTGTTAAGAAGGTAGAGACTAGGACCTGTAGGACCTGCCTTGTTGATAGTGTTGTTAAGAATGTAGAAACTAGGGCCTGTAGGACCTGCCTTGTTGAGAGTGTTGTTAAGAAGGTAGAAACTAGGGCCTGTAGGACCTGCCTTGTTGACAGTGTTGTTAAGAATGTAGAAACTAGGACCTGTAGGACCTGCCTTGTTGACAGTGTTGTTAAGAATGTAGAAACTAGGACCTGTAGGACCTGCCTTGTTGATAGTGTTGTTAAGAATGTAGAAACTAGGACCTGTAGGACCTGCCTTGTTGATAGTGTTGTTAAGAAGGTAGAAACTAGGACCTGTAGGACCTGCCTTGTTGCCAGTGTTGTTAAGAAGGTAGAAACTAGGACCTGTAGGACCTGCCTTGTTGATAGTGTTGTTAAGAAGGTAAAAACTAGGACCTGTAGGACCTGCCTTGTTGCCAGTGTTGTTAAGAAGGTAGAAACTAGGACCTGTAGGACCTGCCTTGTTGCCAGTGTTGTTAAGAAGGTAGAAACTAGGACCTGTAGGACCTGCCTTGTTGATAGTGTTGTTAAGAAGGTAAAAACTAGGACCTGTAGGACCTGCCTTGTTGCCAGTGTTGTTAAGAAGGTAGAAACTAGGGCCTGTATGACCGGCCTTGTTGACAGTGTTGTTAAGAAGGTAGAAACTAGGACCTGTAGGACCTGCCTTGTTGATAGTGTTGTTAAGAAGGTAGAAACTAGGACCTGTAGGACCTGCCTTGTTGATAGTGTTGTTAAGAAGGTAGAAACTAGGACCTGTAGGACCTGCCTTGTTGATAGTGTTGTTAAGAAGGTAGAAACTAGGACCTGTAGGACCTGCCTTGTTGATAGTGTTGTTAAGAAGGTAGAAACTAGGACCTGTAGGACCTGCCTTGTTGATAGTGTTGTTAAGAAGGTAGAAACTAGGACCTGTAGGACCTGCCTTGTTGCCAGTGTTGTTTAGAAGGTAGAAACTAGGGCCTGTAGGACCTGCCTTGTTGATAGTGTTGTTAAGAAGGTAGAAACTAGGGCCTGTAGGACCTGCCTTGTTGACAGTGTTGTTAAGAAGGTAGAAACTAGGGCCTGTAGGACCTGCCTTGTTGACAGTGTTGTTAAGAAGGTAGAGACTAGGACCTGTAGGACCTGCCTTGTTGATAGTGTTGTTAAGAAGGTAGAAACTAGGACCTGTAGGACCTGCCTTGTTGCCAGTGTTGTTAAGAAGGTAGAGACTAGGACCTGTAGGACCTGCCTTGTTGATAGTGTTGTTAAGAATGTAGAAACTAGGGCCTGTAGGACCTGCCTTGTTGAGAGTGTTGTTAAGAAGGTAGAAACTAGGGCCTGTAGGACCTGCCTTGTTGACAGTGTTGTTAAGAATGTAGAAACTAGGACCTGTAGGACCTGCCTTGTTGACAGTGTTGTTAAGAATGTAGAAACTAGGACCTGTAGGACCTGCCTTGTTGATAGTGTTGTTAAGAATGTAGAAACTAGGACCTGTAGGACCTGCCTTGTTGATAGTGTTGTTAAGAAGGTAGAAACTAGGACCTGTAGGACCTGCCTTGTTGCCAGTGTTGTTAAGAAGGTAGAAACTAGGACCTGTAGGACCTGCCTTGTTGATAGTGTTGTTAAGAAGGTAAAAACTAGGACCTGTAGGACCTGCCTTGTTGCCAGTGTTGTTAAGAAGGTAGAAACTAGGACCTGTAGGACCTGCCTTGTTGCCAGTGTTGTTAAGAAGGTAAAAACTAGGACCTGTAGGACCTGCCTTGTTGATAGTGTTGTTAAGAAGGTAAAAACTAGGACCTGTAGGACCTGCCTTGTTGACAGTGTTGTTAAGAAGGTAAAAACTAGGACCTGTAGGACCTGCCTTGTTGATAGTGTTGTTAAGAAGGTAAAAACTAGGACCTGTAGGACCTGCCTTGTTGCCAGTGTTGTTAAGAAGGTAGAAACTAGGACCTGTAGGACCTGCCTTGTTGACAGTGTTGTTAAGAAGGTAAAAACTAGGACCTGTAGGACCTGCCTTGTTGCCAGTGTTGTTAAGAAGGTAGAAACTAGGACCTGTAGGACCTGCCTTGTTGACAGTGTTGTTAAGAAGGTAGAAACTAGGGCCTGTAGGTCCTGCCTTGTTGATAGTGTTGTTAAGAAGGTAGAAACTAGGGCCTGTATGACCGGCCTTGTTGACAGTGTTGTTAAGAAGGTAGAAACTAGGACCTGTAGGACCTGCATTGTTGATAGTGTTGTTAAGAAGGTAGAAACTAGGACCTGTAGGACCTGCCTTGTTGATAGTGTTGTTAAGAAGGTAGAAACTAGGACCTGTAGGACCTGCCTTGTTGATAGTGTTGTTAAGAAGGTAGAAACTAGGACCTGTAGGACCTGCCTTGTTGATAGTGTTGTTAAGAAGGTAGAAACTAGGACCTGTAGGACCTGCCTTGTTGATAGTGTTGTTAAGAAGGTAGAAACTAGGACCTGTAGGACCTGCCTTGTTGCCAGTGTTGTTTAGAAGGTAGAAACTAGGGCCTGTAGGACCTGCCTTGTTGATAGTGTTGTTAAGAAGGTAGAAACTAGGGCCTGTAGGACCTGCCTTGTTGACAGTGTTGTTAAGAAGGTAGAAACTAGGGCCTGTAGGACCTGCCTTGTTGACAGTGTTGTTAAGAAGGTAGAGACTAGGACCTGTAGGACCTGCCTTGTTGATAGTGTTGTTAAGAAGGTAGAAACTAGGACCTGTAGGACCTGCCTTGTTGCCAGTGTTGTTAAGAAGGTAGAGACTAGGACCTGTAGGACCTGCCTTGTTGATAGTGTTGTTAAGAATGTAGAAACTAGGGCCTGTAGGACCTGCCTTGTTGAGAGTGTTGTTAAGAAGGTAGAAACTAGGGCCTGTAGGACCTGCCTTGTTGACAGTGTTGTTAAGAATGTAGAAACTAGGACCTGTAGGACCTGCCTTGTTGACAGTGTTGTTAAGAATGTAGAAACTAGGACCTGTAGGACCTGCCTTGTTGATAGTGTTGTTAAGAATGTAGAAACTAGGACCTGTAGGACCTGCCTTGTTGATAGTGTTGTTAAGAAGGTAGAAACTAGGACCTGTAGGACCTGCCTTGTTGCCAGTGTTGTTAAGAAGGTAGAAACTAGGACCTGTAGGACCTGCCTTGTTGATAGTGTTGTTAAGAAGGTAAAAACTAGGACCTGTAGGACCTGCCTTGTTGCCAGTGTTGTTAAGAAGGTAGAAACTAGGACCTGTAGGACCTGCCTTGTTGCCAGTGTTGTTAAGAAGGTAGAAACTAGGACCTGTAGGACCTGCCTTGTTGATAGTGTTGTTAAGAAGGTAAAAACTAGGACCTGTAGGACCTGCCTTGTTGCCAGTGTTGTTAAGAAGGTAGAAACTAGGGCCTGTATGACCGGCCTTGTTGACAGTGTTGTTAAGAAGGTAGAAACTAGGACCTGTAGGACCTGCCTTGTTGATAGTGTTGTTAAGAAGGTAGAAACTAGGACCTGTAGGACCTGCCTTGTTGATAGTGTTGTTAAGAAGGTAGAAACTAGGACCTGTAGGACCTGCCTTGTTGATAGTGTTGTTAAGAAGGTAGAAACTAGGACCTGTAGGACCTGCCTTGTTGATAGTGTTGTTAAGAAGGTAGAAACTAGGACCTGTAGGACCTGCCTTGTTGATAGTGTTGTTAAGAAGGTAGAAACTAGGACCTGTAGGACCTGCCTTGTTGCCAGTGTTGTTTAGAAGGTAGAAACTAGGGCCTGTAGGACCTGCCTTGTTGATAGTGTTGTTAAGAAGGTAGAAACTAGGGCCTGTAGGACCTGCCTTGTTGACAGTGTTGTTAAGAAGGTAGAAACTAGGGCCTGTAGGACCTGCCTTGTTGACAGTGTTGTTAAGAAGGTAGAGACTAGGACCTGTAGGACCTGCCTTGTTGATAGTGTTGTTAAGAAGGTAGAAACTAGGACCTGTAGGACCTGCCTTGTTGCCAGTGTTGTTAAGAAGGTAGAGACTAGGACCTGTAGGACCTGCCTTGTTGATAGTGTTGTTAAGAATGTAGAAACTAGGGCCTGTAGGACCTGCCTTGTTGAGAGTGTTGTTAAGAAGGTAGAAACTAGGGCCTGTAGGACCTGCCTTGTTGACAGTGTTGTTAAGAATGTAGAAACTAGGACCTGTAGGACCTGCCTTGTTGACAGTGTTGTTAAGAATGTAGAAACTAGGACCTGTAGGACCTGCCTTGTTGATAGTGTTGTTAAGAATGTAGAAACTAGGACCTGTAGGACCTGCCTTGTTGATAGTGTTGTTAAGAAGGTAGAAACTAGGACCTGTAGGACCTGCCTTGTTGCCAGTGTTGTTAAGAAGGTAGAAACTAGGACCTGTAGGACCTGCCTTGTTGATAGTGTTGTTAAGAAGGTAAAAACTAGGACCTGTAGGACCTGCCTTGTTGCCAGTGTTGTTAAGAAGGTAGAAACTAGGACCTGTAGGACCTGCCTTGTTGCCAGTGTTGTTAAGAAGGTAGAAACTAGGACCTGTAGGACCTGCCTTGTTGATAGTGTTGTTAAGAAGGTAAAAACTAGGACCTGTAGGACCTGCCTTGTTGCCAGTGTTGTTAAGAAGGTAGAAACTAGGGCCTGTAGGACCTGCCTTGTTGATAGCGCTGTTAACAAGGTAGAAACTAGGGCCTGTAGGACCTGCCTTGTTGATAGTGTTGTTAAGAAGGTAGAAACTAGGGCCTGTAGGACCTGCCTTGTTGATAGTGTTGTTAAGAAGGTAGAAACTAGGGCCTGTAGGACCTGCCTTGTTGATAGTGTTGTTAAGAAGGTAGAAACTAGGGCCTGTAGGACCTGCCTTGTTGACAGTGTTGTTAAGAAGGTAGAAACTAGGGCCTGTAGGACCTGCCTTGTTGATAGTGGTGTTTAGAAGGCAGAAACTAGGACCTGTAGGACCTGCCTTGTTGATAGTGGTGTTTAGAAGGTAGAAACTAGGGCCTGTAGGACCTGCCTTGTTGATAGTGGTGTTTAGAAGGCAGAAACTAGGGCCTGTAGGACCTGCCTTGTTGATAGTGTTGTTAAGAAGGTAGAGACTAGGACCTGTAGGACCTGCCTTGTTGACAGTGTTGTTAAGAAGGCAGAAACTAGGACCTGTAGGACCTGCCTTGTTGATAGTGTTGTTAAGAAGGCAGAAACTAGGACCTGTAGGACCTGCCTTGTTGACAGTGTTGTTAAGAAGGTAGAAACTAGGGCCTGTAGGACCTGCCTTGTTGACAGTGTTGTTAAGAAGGTAGAAACTAGGGCCTGTAGGACCTGCCTTGTTGACAGTGTTGTTAAGAAGGTAGAAACTAGGGCCTGTAGGACCTGCCTTGTTGACAGTGTTGTTAAGAAGGTAGAAACTAGGGCCTGTAGGACCTGCCTTGTTGACAGTGTTGTTAAGAAGGTAGAAACTAGGGCCTGTAGGACCTGCCTTGTTGACAGTGTTGTTAAGAAGGTAGAAACTAGGGCCTGTAGGACCTGCCTTGTTGATAGTGGTGTTTAGGAGGCAGAAACTAGGACCTGTAGGACCTGCCTTGTTGATAGTGGTGTTTAGAAGGTAGAAACTAGGGCCTGTAGGACCTGCCTTGTTGATAGTGGTGTTTAGAAGGCAGAAACTAGGGCCTGTAGGACCTGCCTTGTTGATAGTGTTGTTAAGAAGGTAGAGACTAGGACCTGTAGGACCTGCCTTGTTGACAGTGTTGTTAAGAAGGCAGAAACTAGGACCTGTAGGACCTGCCTTGTTGATAGTGTTGTTAAGAAGGCAGAAACTAGGACCTGTAGGACCTGCCTTGTTGACAGTGTTGTTAAGAAGGTAGAAACTAGGACCTGTAGGACCTGCCTTGTTGCCAAGTGTTGTTAAGAAGGTAGAAACTAGGACCTGTAGGACCTGCCTTGTTGACAGTGTTGTTAAGAAGGTAGAAACTAGGGCCTGTAGGACCTGCCTTGTTGACAGTGTTGTTAAGAAGGTAGAAACTAGGGCCTGTAGGACCTGCCTTGTTGATAGTGGTGTTTAGAAGGCAGAAACTAGGACCTGTAGGACCTGCCTTGTTGATAGTGGTGTTTAGAAGGTAGAAACTAGGGCCTGTAGGACCTGCCTTGTTGATAGTGGTGTTTAGAAGGCAGAAACTAGGGCCTGTAGGACCTGCCTTGTTGATAGTGTTGTTAAGAAGGTAGAGACTAGGACCTGTAGGACCTGCCTTGTTGACAGTGTTGTTAAGAAGGCAGAAACTAGGACCTGTAGGACCTGCCTTGTTGATAGTGTTGTTAAGAAGGCAGAAACTAGGACCTGTAGGACCTGCCTTGTTGACAGTGTTGTTAAGAAGGTAGAAACTAGGACCTGTAGGACCTGCCTTGTTGCCAAGTGTTGTTAAGAAGGTAGACACTAGGACCTGTAGGACCTGCCTTGTTGATAGTGTTGTTAAGAAGGTAGAAACTAGGACCTGTAGGACCTGCCTTGTTGCCAGTGTTGTTAAGAAGGTAGAAACTAGGACCTGTAGGACCTGCCTTGTTGCCAGTGTTGTTAAGAAGGTAGAAACTAGGGCCTGTAGGACCTGCCTTGTTGCCAGTGTTGTTAAGAAGGTAGAAACTAGGACCTGTAGGACCTGCCTTGTTGCCAGTGTTGTTAAGAAGGTAGAAACTAGGGCCTGTAGGACCTGCCTTGTTGATAGTGTTGTTAAGAATGTAGAAACTAGGGCCTGTAGGACCTGCCTTGTTGACAGTGTTGTTAAGAAGGTAGAAACTAGGACCTGTAGGACCTGCCTTGTTGCCAGTGTTGTTAAGAAGGTAGAAACTAGGGCCTGTAGGACCTGCCTTGTTGATAGTGTTGTTAAGAATGTAGAAACTAGGGCCTGTAGGACCTGCCTTGTTGATAGTGTTGTTAAGAATGTAGAAACTAGGGCCTGTAGGACCTGCCTTGTTGATAGTGTTGTTAAGAATGTAGAAACTAGGACCTGTAGGACCTGCCTTGTTGACAGTGTTGTTAAGAATGTAGAAACTAGGACCTGTAGGACCTGCCTTGTTGATATTGTTGTTAAGAAGGTAGAGCAGCGGTTTATTATAGACAGACTTCTCCCCCATAGCAACATGTTTTGACCATGACAGTTTTACAATCCAGGGTTACGCCGAGATGTTTAGTCTCCTCAACCGGCTCAATTTCCACATGATTCATTAGAAGATTTAGTTGAGGTTCAGGGTTGTAGTGAATGATTCATGGAATTATTGTCCCGTTCGTTGTAGCGATGAGACCAAAGCACAGCAGGATTAGAATGCAGCTTCTTTAATCAAGAAAGAACACAGAACGAACGTGAAGCTATATACTAATAGTGCTGACACAAGCAACTAAACATAGACATAGATAATCACCCACAAAATACTCAACGAATATGGCTGCCTAAATATGGTTCCCAATCAGAGACAACGATAAACAGCTGCCTCTAATTGAGAACCAATCTAGGCCACCATAGACATACAAACCCCTAGACTGGTTACAACCCCATAAACATACAAAAACCCTAGACAGGACAAAAACATATATCACCCATGTCACACCCTGACCTAACCAAAATAATAAAGAAAACAAAGAATACTCAGGTCAGGGAGTGACAATTATGGTTTAAACCGATAGAAAAGGTGTACTTCAAACCATACTGTGTAGTGTGTTGTAAGAAACCCTCTTCCTGGAGAGAGAGAGTGAGCTGCCGTGTCAGTAACTTACACCGTTGTTTTGGTCTTGAAGAGACAGGCTTAATTCAACTTCTGGGATTGTCCCACTACAGCTTGCTAGGAATAGGAGCAAGGTTTAATGAAAAGTGGTCTAATCAGACAGAAACCCAGGTATAACAGACAGAAACCCAGGTATAACAGACAGAAACCCAGGTATAACAGACAGAAACCCAGGTATAACAGACAGAAACCCAGGTATAACAGACAGAAACCCAGGTATAACAGACAGAAACCCAGGTATAACAGACAGAAACCCAGGTATAACAGACAGAAACCCAGGTATAACATACAGAAACCCAGGTATAACAGACAGAAACCCAGGTATAACAGACAGAAACCCAGGTATAACAGACAGAAACCCAGGTATAACACACAGAAACCCAGGTATAACAGACAGAAACCCAGGTATAACAGACAGATGGGGTTCTCAGCAATGAGACAACGGACGGAGACAACAGACAGAGACAACAGACTGAGACAACAGACAAGGTTGAAAGATTCAAATAGTACCTTAAGCTAGAGCTTGCCTGGCAAAATGGAACTAATGGAATAGTCCCAAAAGGGCAACCCCATGCTCATATGTCATTCCAGTGTCAAGCAAACACCTCAAAATAAAATACCATTTGAACCCAGGTCTGGGAGAAGGGAATGAACAGACAGGAGAAAAAAAGAGAGGGATGGAATTAGACAGAATAAGAGGACAGAGATGGGGACTGTGAGAGTTAGTGAGAAATGGCTGGGAGAGGATGAGAGAGATTTTGGGGGCATCTGCCTCGACAAATTTAGGTTATGAAAGATAGCCAGTAAACAACCATAGACGACATTTGGCTGGGAAAGCAGTGGCAGTGTTATGCTGAGCATAATGTGTGTGTGTGTGTGTGTGTGTGTGTGGTGTGTGTGTGTGTGTGTGTGTGTGGTGTGTGTGTGTGTGTGTGTGTGTGTGTGTGTGTGTGTGTGTGGTGTGTGTACAAGTGAGTGCCAGAGACAGAATGCCTGGGTGTGGAGAGATAAGGGAGAGGTCGGGGGGGAGGTTTGTTTTGTTTTCTGTGTGTGTGTGTGTTTGTGTGTGTTTGTGTGTGTTTGTGTGTGTTTGTGTGTGTTGATGTGTGTGGTTGAAGTGGGACGGCTGGTTTGTTGATTGGTGATTTGGGACCGCACAGTCCTCTTTGAAATGTCAGAACTCAATGGCGCCATTCTCGATAAGCGTCTCTCACTCTCTCCATCTCACCCTCTCGCCATCTCTCCCTCTTTCTCTCTCCCTCTTTCTCTCTCCCTCTCTCTCTCCATCTTTCTCTCTCCCTCTCTCTCTCTCTCTCCCTCTCTCTCTCCATCTTTCTCTCTCTCGTCCAGATGTCTGTTTCTTCTTCTCTTAAAGTGGACCTTGTGATTCGTTTTTTTTCCTGATGCATGCCACTTTTTTCTTGTTGTTAAAAGCGTCTCTTATCTTGTGTTCGCTGGGTCTGGTGCCTGTTTGCATGTTTGTGATGGTGTTGGCACACTTTAATCACTCTTCCGACATCGTAAGAACTGTTCTAAGAATCCTCTGTCTTGTAAATACTGTTCTAAGAATCCTCTGTCTTGTAAATACTGTTCTAAGAACTGTTCTAAGAGTTCTCTCTTCTTAGAGCTCAGTGATGGTAGAATGTAACTTTCTTAGTTTGGTCAGCTGTTGATTAACATTTTGTCCACAAGCTCCAAGAACCTACCCACGAAGCACGTTTTTGGGTCTTGTCTGGACCGGTCGTCTATTTTTCGTAACATTTATTTTGGTGTATCTGAACCTGCCTTGATATCAACGTCCAAGGACGTAGATTTTTGGTCAGATTTGGTCCGGTCCAGGTCGGCCTTGATTTCAACATCCACAGATGTCCAGTCCAGACCCGCCTACATTTGGCCCAAACATAGATGTCTATAATTGATTCAGATTTGGTCCTGTCCAGACCGGCTGTCACGCCCTGACCATAGAGATTTACCTTTCATGTCTCTATTTTGGTTTGGTCAGGGTGTGAGTTGGGGTGGGCATTCTATGTTTTGTGTTCTATGTTTTTTTATTTCTGTGTGTTTGGCCGGGTGTGGTTCTCAATCAGAGGCAGCTGTCTATCGTTGTCTCTGAGAATCATACTTAGGCAGCCTTTTCCCCACCTGTGTTTTGTGGGTAGTTGTTTTCTGTTTTGTGTGTCTTCACCTAACAGAACTGTTTCGTTCCTTCTCTTTATTATTTTGTTTAGTGTTTCTGTACACTTACCACGCTGCGCATTGGTCCGACTACTCTTCATCCGAGAACGAAAATCGTTACACCGGCCTTGATTTGGCCCAAACAGATGAATGCACTAATTATAAGTCACTCTGGATAAGATCGTCTGCTAAATTACTAACATGTAAATGCACATAGACATCTGTATTTCACAAGTTTGGACAGCAGAGTACAGTAAATTATAGTACAGTACAGTAAATTATAGTACAGTAAATTATAGTACAGTAAATTATAGTACAGTACAGTAAATTATAGTACAGTACAGTAAATTATAGTACAGTAAATTATAGTACAGTAAATTATAGTACAGTACAGTAAATTATAGTACAGTACAGTAAATTATAGTACAGTAAATTATAGTACAGTAAATTATAGTACAGTACAGTAAATTATAGTACAGTAAATTATAGTACAGTAAATTATAGTACAGTACAGTACATTATAGTACAGTACAGTAAATTATAGTACAGTAAATTATAGTACAGTAAATTATAGTACAGTACAGTAAATTATAGTACAGTAAATTATAGTACAGTACAGTAAATTATAGTACAGTACAGTAAATTATAGTACAGTAAATTATAGTACAGTAAATTATAGTACAGTACAGTCAATTATAGTACAGTACAGTACATTATAGTACAGTCAATTATAGTACAGTACAGTCAATTATAGTACAGTACAGTCAATTATAGTACAGTACAGTAGCATAATGTACTGAATTGCACCCCACCGTACTCTAATGTACTCTACTGAATTAAACTCTACTGTACCGTACTCTACTGAAATACACTGTATTGTACTGTACTCTACTGAATTATACTGTACTGTACTCTACTGAACTAAACTCTACTGTGCTCTACTGCCTTTTGGCAAACTCCAAGCGGGCTGTCATGTGCCTTTTACTGAGGAGTGGCATCCATCTGTCCACTCTACCATAACGGCCTGATTGGTGGAGTGCTGCAGAGATGGTTGTCCTTCTGGAAGGTTCTTCAATCTCTAGAAAGGAACTCTAGAGCTCTGTCAGAGTGACCATCTGGTTCTTGGTCACCTCCCTGACCAAGGCCCTTCTCCCCCGATTACTCAGTTTGGCTGGGCGGCCAGCTCTAGGAAGAGTCTTAGTGGTTCCAAACTTCTTCCATTTAAGAATGATGGAGGCCACTGTGTTCTTGTTCTTTCTGGTTTTGAATTTTTTATAAATGTGCAAAAATGTCTAAAAACCTGTTTTTGCTTTGTTTTTATGGGGTATTGTGATGTCATTATGGGGTATTGTGATGTCATTAAGTTACATTCTACCATCACTGAGCTCTAAGAAGAGAGGATTCTTAGAACAGTTCTTAGAACAGTGTGTTATTGGGGTACTGTGATGTCATTATGGGGTACTGTGATGTCATTATGGGGTATTGTGATGTCATTATGGGGTATTGTGTGTAGATTGATGAGGAAAAAAATGTAATTTAAACCATTTTAGAATAAGACTGTAACGTAACATTTTTTGGGAAATAGTCAAGGGTTCTGAATATTTTCCAAATGCACTGTATAAGAGGATCACTCGTAAACGTTGATCTTCTCAATTGTTAGATATAAAAACAACAACTCAGAGAACGAAGCCTAGAAGGCGGAACATTTTCAAGTGAGTTTTCTTGTTAGTCGAGAGAGAGTGACTTTCCAGCCTTGATGTTGAAAACAGACTGGTCCATTGTAGGGGGACCCCTAGAGTGTATGAGTGTGTGTGTGTGTGTATTAGTGAGTTGTTTATGAAAACATTCTGTTCTATAGTAGAGGTGACCCCTACTGTTACCCAGAACCCCTCTCTCACACTCCTGTTTATCATCACAATACTGGCTCTGGCACTTTCCCTCACTGTAACTGTCATTCTCTCTCATCGTTATGTATTTTCATTGAAATTAGCGCTAGGCTAGCTAGTGTGTTCATTATATCCTAAAACCCTGTCGTTTTGGCATCCCCCCCCCCCCCCTCTGGTTCCTTTCATCTGTGACTGGAAGATCATACAGAGAGGCTGCCAAAAGTTTGGTGTGTGTATGTATGTATGTGTGTGCGGTTGCGATACACTCCCGACTCCCGAGCCGAGGAGAATGAAACCCAGCAGTAAACAAAAGATAAATAGAAACAGGAGAAGGGTAAAGTCAACACAATGAAAGGTCTGTAGGATGGATGCTGTGCTGTCGGAGTGTGTGTGTGTGTGTGTGTGTGTGTGTGTGTGTGTGTGTGTGTGTGTGTGTGTGTGTGTGTGTGTGTGTGTGTGTGTGTGTGTGTGTGTGTGTGTGTGTGTGTGTGTGTGTGTGTGTGTGTGCTGCTGTGCTTCTTGATTATCTTAAAGGTTCTAGAGTGTGTGAATCTTGAGTCTTTCTCATCGTTAGTGAAGAACTATGTGGGCTAGTTATGGGGGTTTGGGCCTGCCTTCGTGGTTATGGGGGTTTGGGCCTGCCTTCGTGGTTATGGGGGTTTGGGCCTGCCTTCGTGGTTATGGGGGTTTGGGCCTGCCTTCGTGGTTATGGGGCTTTGGGCCTGCCTTCGTGGTTAAGGGGGTTTGGGCCTGCCTTTGTGGCTATGGGGGTTTGGGCCTGCCTTCGTGGTTATGGGGGTTTGGGGCCTGCCTTTGTGGCTATGGGGGTTTGGGCCTGCCTTTGTGGTTATGGGGGTTTGGGCCTGCCTTCGTGGATATGGGGGTTTGGGGCCTGCCTTTGTGGTTATGGGGGTTTGGGCCTGCCTTCGTGGATATGGGGGTTTGGGGCCTGCCTTTGTGGTTATGGGGGTTTGGACCTGCCTTCGTGGTTATGGGGGTTTGGGGCCTGCCTTCGTGGTTATGGGAGTTTGGGCCTGCCTTTGTGGTTATGGGGGTTTGGGCCTGCCTTTGTGGATATGGGGGTTTGGGCGGGCCTTCGTGGTTATGGGGGTTTGGGCCTGCCTTCGTGGTTATGGGGGTTTGGGCCTGCCTTCGTGGTTATGGGGGTTTGGGTGGGCCTTCGTGGTTATGGGGGTTTGGGCCTGCCTTTGTGGATATGGGGGTTTGGGCGGGCCTTCGTGGTTATAGGGGTTTGGGCCTGCCTTCGTGGTTATGGGGGTTTGGGCCTGCCTTCGTGGTTATGGGGGTTTGGGCCTGCCTTCGTGGTTGTGGGGGTTGGGGGCCTGCCTTCGTGGCTATGGGGGTTTGGGCCTGCCTTTGTGGATATGGGGGTTTGTTCCTGCCTTCGTGGATATGGGGGTTTGGGCCTGCCTTTGTGGCTATGGGGGTTTGGGCCTGCCTTCGTGGTTATGGGGGTTTGGGGCCTGCCTTTGTGGCTATGGGGGTTTGGGCCTGCCTTTGTGGTTATGGGGGTTTGGGCCTGCCTTCGTGGATATGGGGGTTTGGGGCCTGCCTTTGTGGTTATGGGGGTCTGGGCCTGCCTTCGTGGATATGGGGGTTTGGGGCCTGCCTTTGTGGTTATGGGGGTTTGGGCCTGCCTTCGTGGTTATGGGGGTTTGGGGCCTGCCTTCGTGGTTATGGGAGTTTGGGCCTGCCTTTGTGGTTATGGGGGTTTGGGCCTGCCTTTGTGGATATGGGGGTTTGGGCGGGCCTTCGTGGTTATGGGGGTTTGGGCCTGCCTTCGTGGTTATGGGGGTTTGGGCCTGCCTTCGTGGTTATGGGGGTTTGGGCGGGCCTTCGTGGTTATGGGGGTTTGGGCCTGCCTTTGTGGATATGGGGGTTTGGGCGGGCCTTCGTGGTTATAGGGGTTTGGGCCTGCCTTCGTGGTTATGGGGGTTTGGGCCTGCCTTCGTGGTTATGGGGGTTTGGGCCTGCCTTCGTGGTTATGGGGGTTTGGGCCTGCCTTCGTGGTTGTGGGGGTTGGGGGCCTGCCTTCGTGGCTATGGGGGTTTGGGCCTGCCTTTGTGGATATGGGGGTTTGTTCCTGCCTTCGTGGATATGGGGGTTTGGGCCTGCCTTCGTGGTTATGGGGGTTTGGGCCTGCCTTCGTGGTTATGGGGGTTTGGGCGGGCCTTCGTGGTTATGGGGGTTTGGGCCTGCCTTTGTGGATATGGGGGTTTGGGCGGGCCTTCGTGGTTATGGGGGTTTGGGCCTGCCTTCGTGGTTATGGGGGTTTGGGCCTGCCTTCGTGGTTATGGGGGTTTGGGCCTGCCTTCGTGGTTGTGGGGGTTGGGGGCCTGCCTTCGTGGCTATGGGGGTTTGGGCCTGTCTTTGTGGATATGGGGGTTTGGGCCTGCCTTTGTGGATATGGGGGTTTGGGCCTGCCTTCGTGGTTATGGGGGTTTGGGCCTGCCTTCGTGGTTATGGGGGTTTGGGCCTGCCTTCGTGGTTGTGGGGGTTGGGGGCCTGCCTTCGTGGCTATGGGGGTTTGGGCCTGCCTTTGTGGATATGGGGGTTTGGGCCTGCCTTCGTGGATATGGGGGTTTGGGCCTGCCTTTGTGGATATGGGGGTTTGGGCGGGCCTTCGTGGTTATGGGGGTTTGGGCCTGCCTTCGTGGTTGTGGGGGTTTGGGCCTGCCTTCGTGGTTGTGGGGGTTGGGGGCCTGCCTTCGTGGCTATGGGGGTTTGGGCCTGCCTTTGTGGATATGGGGGTTTGGGCCTGCCTTCGTGGTTGTGGGGGTTGGGGGCCTGCCTTCGTGGCTATGGGGGTTTGGGCCTGCCTTTGTGGATATGGGGGTTTGGGCTTGACTTCGTGGTTATGGGGGTTTGGGGCCTGCCTTCGTGGCTATGGGGGTTTGGGCCTGCCTTTGTGGATATGGGGGTTTGGGCTTGACTTCGTGGTTATGGGGGTTTGGGGCCTGCCTTCGTGGATATGGGGGTTTGGGCCTGCCTTCGTGGATATGGGGGTTTGGGCCTGCCTTCGTGGTTATGGGGGTTTGGGGCCTGCCTTCGTGGATATGGGGGTTTGGGCCTGCCTTCGTGGTTATGGGATTTTTGGGCCTGCTTTGTTTGGTTAAATGATGCTGTGAGATGTCAAATAGTCAATGTTTAAAGGTAAGTCAGTTTTAGAAGTTGCAACTGAAAAGCCCAATCTATTACAGACTTTACGGTGATTTGGGTAAGGTACCAGTCACCTCATGATACCCCCTAGTAAGTTGTGGAGGGAGTTAGCATGTCAAAGGTCTATCAGAATCGTGTTCCCATCACTAACTCTGATACAGTATCGTGTTCCCATCACTAACTCTGATACAGTATCGTGTTCCCATCACTAACTCTGATACAGTATCGTGTTCCCATCACTAACTCTGATACAGTATCGTGTTCCCATCACTAACTCTGATACAGTATCGTGTTCCCATCACTAACTCTGATACAGTATCGTGTTCCCATCACTAACCAGTTCCCATCACTAACTCTGATACAGTATCGTGTTCCCATCACTAACTCTGATACAGTATCGTGTTCCCATCACTAACTCTGATACAGTATCGTGTTCCAGAGAGTGTTGAAGTGTATGTCTGTCTGTGTGTCTCTCTCTCCTCTCCAGGCCTGTTACTAGCCTACTGTCTGTCTGTCTGTCTGTCTCTCTCTCTCTCTCTCTCTCTCTCTCTCCTCTCCAGGCCTGTTACTAGCCTACTGTCTGTCTGTCTGTCTCTCTCTCTCTCTCTCTCTCTCTCTCTCTTTCTCTCCAAGCCTGTTACTAGCCTACTGTCTGTCTGTCTGTCTGTCTGTCTGTCTGTCTGTCTGTCTGTCTGTCTGTCTGTCTGTCTGTCTGTCTGTCTCTGTCTGTCTCTGTCTGTCTCTGTCTGTCTCTGTCTGTCTGTCTGTCTGTCTGTCTCTCTCTGTCTCCCCTGGGGGCCTGCCTTCGTGGATATGGGGGTTTGTGTCTGTCTGTCTGTCTGTCTGTCTGTCTGTCTGTCTGTCTGTCTGTCTGTCTCTCTCTGTCTCCTCTCCAGGCCTGTTTCTAGTCTACTGTATGTCTGTCTGTCTCTCTCTCTCTCCTCTCCAGGCCTGTTTCTAGTCTACTGTCTGTCTGTCTGTCTGTCTGTCTGTCTGTCTGTCTGTCTGTCTGTCTGTCTGTCTGTCTGTCTGTCTCTCTCTCTCTCCTCTCCAGGCCTGTTTCTAGTCTACTGTCTGTCCGTCTGTCTGTCTGTCTGTCTGTCTGTCTGTCTGTCTGTCTGTCTGTCTGTCTGTCTGTCTGTCTGTCTGTCTGTCTGTCTGTCTGTCTGTCTGTCTGTCTCTATCTCTGTCTCTGTCTCTGTCTCTGTCTCCTCTCCAGGCCTGCTTCTAGTCTACTGTCTGTTTGTTTCTCTCTCTCTCTCTCTCTCTCTCCTCTCCAGGCCTGTTTCTAGTCTACTGTCTATCTGTCTCTCTCTCTCTCCTCTCCAGGCCTGTTTCTAGTCTACTGTCTGTCTGTCTGTCTGTCTGTCTGTCTGTCTGTCTGTCTGTCTGTCTGTCTGTCTGTCTGTCTGTCTGTCTGTCTGTCTGTCTGTCTGTCTGTCTGTCTGTCTCTCTCTCTCTCCTCTCCAGGCCTGTTACTAGCCGTCTGTCTGTCTGTCTGTCTGTCTGTCTGTCTGTCTGTCTGTCTGTCTGTCTGTCTGTCTGTCTGTCTGTCTGTCTGTCTGTCTGTCTGTCTGTCTGTCTGTCTGTCTGTCTCTCTCTCTCTCCTCTCCAGGCCTGTTACTAGCCGTCTGTCTGTCTGTCTGTCTGTCTGTCTGTCTGTCTGTCTGTCTGTCTGTCTGTCTGTCTGTCTGTCTGTCTGTCTGTCTGTCTGTCTGTCTGTCTGTCTCTCTCTCTCTCTCTCTCTCTCTCTCTCTCTCTCTCTCTCTCTCTCTCTCTCTCTCTCTCTCTCTCTCTCTCTCTCTCTCTCTCTCTCTCTCTCTCTCTCTCTCGCTCTCTCTCGCTCTCTCTCTCTCTCTCTCTCTCTCTCGCTCTCTCTCTCTCTCTCTCTCTCTCTCCTCAGGCCTGTTTCTAGTCTACTGTCTGTCTGTCTCTCTCTCTCTCCTCTCCAGGCCTGTTTCTAGTCTACTGTCTGTCTGTCTCTCTCTGTTTCCTCTCCAGGCCTGTTTCTAGTCTACTGTCTGTCTGTCTCTCTCTGTTTCCTCTCCAGGCCTGTTTCTAGTCTACTGTCTGTCTCTTCCCTGTTGGGAAGTGTTACTGTCTCGGTCTCCTCTCCAGACCCTCTGACCCTCTCTAGTTATCTCAGACTGTCTTCTGTTTACTACTGTATGTCCCTCATTAGCCTGATAATACATAGTGGTGTGCTAATTAGAGGTCTTGTGTGTCTGTGTGTGTGTGCGCGCGCGCGCGTGTGTGTGTGTGTGTCGCTCTTTGTTTGTACAATGTGTTCTGCCTTGGAGCCAACCAGGGAATGTAATGGCTGTGGTTGGAGTTAGCGGTGGACTCGGCATACCTCTTTCTCACTTGTCCTAGTTTCAGCGCCTTTACTCTCCCCACGCCTGTCTCTCACACTGACGTACTCTCAATGGTCTCTACCCTTAATGCCGTGGCTTTTTTGGATGTTGTTAGTGAGGGCTTATTCTGCCAGCTAAGAAATAGCCAGGACAATATTAGCTTGAGGCCAGCACCCCCCCCCCCCCCTCTCCAGTATTATAACTTCACAAAACCATGTAGTCCATTATCATAAACGCCTCATATGTTTTGGAAATATTTATACATTTAAAAGAGATATTGGAGATATTTTTGGCGTTTTTTAAAGCTATTGAGCACGAGGTGTACTGAGTTCATAACTCTGTGGACAGACTACGTAAACATAAATGACAATGCAGATCTGTCAATATACAACGGGCACCGATTGATAACGAGCAGCAATAGTTCCACTGCTTGGGTTTTTCTTTACGGGTTATCTGGACAAATCACCATTTTGCCTACTGTTAGTACCTTATCGAATTTCGGAAGGAGAAGGGACATTTGGCCCATAAAACTTGCTCGTAACTTGCAAGGAGAGAGGGTGAACCTCCTCGATCCGGGTTCCACTCCTCGTTCGAGCATCTCTTGATCTCATCTCGTAATAATGTAATGGACCCAGAACTTAATCGAGCATCTGGTCAATCATGCAAGACTTTAGTTCTGGGTTAACCCGAGAGAAGTATTGAGTGAATGTTTTCTTTTGTGCCACTAGATGGCAGAGTTGTCTTGTTCGGACACTGGCAGTGCTTATCTATCGAAATGTAAAAGCTCCTGAAAGTATGAAGAATATCTACACGTTTATATTATTAAGTGTACTATTAAACAATTAACATAATAATAATTATGGACTGAATATGGACTGAATATGTAAATATTTGGTGGTTTGCCTTGCTTTCTGGTTTCTACATTACATTACACCACACAACATTACACCACACATTACACCAGACCACATTACACTACACTACACACTACACTACACTACACTACATTACACCACACTACACTACACTACACTCCATTACTCTACACTACACTACACTACATTACACTACACTGCACACTACACTACACTACACCACACTACACCACACTACATTACACTACACTACACTACACTACACTCCATTACTCTACACTACACTACACTACATTACACTACACTACACACTACACTACACTACACCACACTACATTACACTACACTACACTACACTACACTACACTACACTACACTACATTACACTACACACTACACTACACTACACTACACACCACACTACCACCACACTACACTACACTACACCACACTACACACTACACTACACACCACACTACACTACACTACACTACACACTACACACCACACTACACACTACACTACACTACACACTACACTACACTACACTACACACTACACTACACACCACACTACACTACACTACACTACACTACACTACACTACACTACACTACACACTACACTACACTACACTACACTACACACCACACTACACACTACACTACACTACACTACACTACACTACACACTACACTACACACTACACTACACTACACTACATTACACTACACTGCACACTACACTACACTACACCACACTACATTACACTACACTACACTACACTACACTCCATTACTCTACACTACACTACACTACATTACACTACACACTACACTACACTACACCACACTACACCACACTACATTACACTACACTACACTACACTACACCACACTACACTACACTACATTACACTACACTACACACTACACACCACACTACACCACACTACACTACACTACACTACACCACACTACACACTACACTACACCACACTACACTACACACCACACTACACTACACTACACTACACTACACACTACACTACACACCACACTACACACTACACTACACACTACACTACACTACACACTACACTACACTACACTACACTACACTACACACTACACTACACTACACTACACTACACACCACACTACACACTACACTACACTACACTACACACTACACTACACTACACTACACACTACACTACACTACACTACACACCACACTACACTACACTACACTACACTACACACTACACTACACACTACACCACACTACACACTACACTACACACCACACCACACTACACCACATTACACTACACTACACTACACTACACTACACCACATTACACTACACTACACTACACATTACACTACACTACACTACACTACACTACACTACACACTACACCACACTACACCACACCACACTACACTACACTACACCACATTACACTACACTACACTACATTACACTACACCACACCATATTACATTAAACAACATCACTCCACATTATACTACATTAAATTACACCAAAATACACCACAGCACACTACATCACACTATGTTACACTACACTACACTACACCACACTACACCACACTACACCACACTAGATCACAATACACCACACTACACTACATTATACTACATTACACTACACTACACCACATTATACTACATTAAAATACACCACTCTACACTACATTATACTACATTACACTACACTACACCACATTATACTACATTAAAATACACCACTCTAAACTACATTATACTACATTACACTACACTACACCACATTATACTACATTACACTTCACCACACTACATTATACTACATTAAAATACACCAAAATACACCACTCTACACTACATTATACTACATTACACTACACCCAAATACACCAAACTACATTAAAATACACCAAAATACACCACACTACACTACGTTACACCACACCACACCAAATTATACTACGCCACACCACACCACACTACATTATACTACATTACACTACACCACACTACATTATACTACATTACACCACTCTACACCACATTACACCACACTACACCACATTACACCACACTACACCACATTATACTACATTAAAATACACCAAAATACACCACTCTACACTACATTATACTACATTAAAATACACCAAAATACACCACTCTACACTACATTATACTACATTACACTACACTACACCCAACTACACGACACTACATTATACTGCATTAAAATACACCAAACTAGACCACACCACACTACATTACACTACACCACACTACACTATACTACATTAAAATACACCAAAATACACCACACAACATCACACTACGTTACACCACACCACACCACACTACACCACACTACACCACACTACACCACACTACACCACACCACACTACACTACACTACACTACACTACATTACATCACACTACATTACACTACACCACACTACACTACATTACATCACACTACACTACACTACACTACACTACATCACACTACACTACACTACACTACACTACATTACACTACACTACACTACACACCACTACACAACACTACACTACACTACACTACACTACACCACACTATGTTACACTACACCACACTCCACTATACTACACAACACTACACTACACTACACTACACTACACTACACCACACTACATCACACTACACTACACTACACTACACTACATCACACTACACTACACTACACTACACACCACTACACACCACTACACTACACTACACTACATTACACTACACTACACTACACTACACCACACCACACTACACTACACTACACTACACTACATCACACTACACTACACTACACTACACTACATCACACTACACTACACTACACTACACTACATCACACTACACTACACTACACTACACTACACTACACCACACTACACTACACTACACTACAGTACACTACATCACACTACACTACACTACACTACACCACACTACACCACACCACACTACACTACACCACACCACACCACACTACACTACATCACACTACACTACATCACACTACACTACACTACACCACACTACATTACACTACACCACACTACACCACACCACACTACACTACACCACACTACACCACACTACACCACACCACACTACACTACACTACACTACACTACACTACACACTACACTACACTACACTACACTACACACCACACTACACACTACACTACACTACACTACACACTACACCACACTACACACTACACTACACACCACACCACACTACACCACATTACACTACACTACACTACACTACACTACACTACACTACACTACACCACATTACACTACACTACACTACACACTACACTACACTACACACTACACTACACACTACACTACACACTACACTACACTACACTACATTACACACTACACCACACTACACTACACACTACACTACACTACACACCACACCACACACTACACTACACACTACACTACACACTACACTACACTACACTACACATTACACTACACTACACTACACACTACACCACACTACACCACACTACACTACACTACACTACACTACACTACACCACATTACACTACACTACACTACATTACACTACACCACACCATATTACATTAAACAACATCACTCCACATTATACTACATTAAATTACACCAAAATACACCACAGCACACTACACTACATCACACTATGTTACACTACACTACACTACACCACACTACACCAAACTACACCACACTAGATCACAATACACCACACTACACTACATTATACTACATTACACTACACTACACCACATTATACTACATTAAAATACACCACTCTACACTACATTATACTACATTACACTACACTACACCACATTATACTACATTAAAATACACCACTCTACACTACATTATACTACATTACACTACACTACACCACATTATACTACATTACACTTCACCACACTACATTATACTACATTAAAATACACCAAAATACACCACTCTACACTACATTATACTACATTACACTACACCCAAATACACCAAACTACATTAAAATACACCAAAATACACCACACTACACTACGTTACACCACACCACACCAAATTATACTACGACACACCACACCACACTACATTATACTACATTACACTACACCACACTACATTATACTACATTACACCACTCTACACCACATTACACCACACTACACCACATTACACCACACTACACCACATTATACTACATTAAAATACACCAAAATACACCACTCTACACTACATTATACTACATTAAAATACACCAAAATACACCACTCTACACTACATTATACTACATTACACTACACTACACCCAACTACACTACACTACATTATACTGCATTAAAATACACCAAACTACACCACACCACACTACATTACACTACACCACACTACACTACACTACGTTACACCAAACCACACTACATTACACTACACCACACTATACTATACTACATTAAAATACACCAAAATACACCACACTACGTTACACCACACCACACCACACTACACCACACTACACCACACTACACCACACCACACTACACTACACTACACTACATTACATCACACTACATTACACTACACCACACTACACTACATTACATCACACTACACTACACTACACTACACTACACTACATCACACTACACTACACTACACTACACTACATTACACTACACTACACTACACACCACTACACAACACTACACTACACTACACTACACTACACCACACTATGTTACACTACACCACACTACACTATACTACACTACACTACATCACACTACACTACACTACACCACACTACATCACACTACACTACACTACACTACATCACACTACACTACACTACACTACACACCACTACACAACACTACACTACGCTACACTACACCACACTATGTTACACTACACCACACTACACTATACTACACTACACTACATCACACTACACTACACTACACCACACTACATCACACTACACTACACTACACTACATCACACTACACTACACTACACTACACACCACTACACAACACTACACTACACTACACTACATTACACTACACTACATTACACTACACTACACTACACTACACCACACTACACCACACCACACTACACTACACCACACCACACTACACTACACTACAACACACTACACTACACTACACTACACTACATCACACTACACTACACTACACCACACCACACTACACCACACCACACTACACCACACCACACCACACTACACTACATCACACTACACTACATCACACTACACTACACTACACCACACTACATTACACTACACCACACTACACCACACCACACTACACTACACCACACTACACCACACCACACTACACTACACTACACTACACTACACTACATCACACTACACTACACTACACCACTCTACACACTACATCACACTACACTACACTACACTACACTACATCACACTACACTACATCACACTACACTACACTACACCACACTACATTACACTACACTACACCACACTACACCACACTACACCACACTACACCACACCACACTACACTACACTACACTACACTACATCACACTACACTACATCACACTACACTACACTACACTACACTACACTACACTACACTACATCACACTACACTACATCACACCACACTACACTACACCACACCACACTACACTACACTACACTACACTACATCACACTACACTACACCACACTACATCACACCACACCACACTACACCACACTAGATCACACTACACCACACTACATTATACTACATTAAAATACACCACTATACACTACATTATACTACATTACACTACACTACACCACATTATACTACATTATACTACATTACATTTACATTTACATTTAAGTCATTTAGCAGACGCTCTTATCCAGAGCGACTTACAAATTGGTGCATTCACCTTATGATATCCAGTGGAACAACCACTTTACAATAGTGCATCTAACTCTTTTAAGGGGGGGGGGGGGGGGGGTTAGAAGGATTACTTTATCCTATCCTAGGTATTCCTTAAAGAGGTGGGGTTTCAGGTGTCTCCGGAAGGTGGTGATTGACTCCGCTGACCTGGCGTCGTGAGGGAGTTTGTTCCACCATTGGGGTGCCAGAGCAGCGAACAGTTTTGACTGGGCTGAGCGGGAACTGTACTTCCTCAGAGGTAGGGAGGCGCACCACATTACACTACAACACACTACATTATACTACATTAAAATACACCAAAATACACCACATTACACCACACTACACCACACTACACTACACCACACTACACCACACTACACTACACTACACTACACTACACCACACTACACTACACCACACTACACTACACCACACTACACCACACTATACCACACTACACTACACCACACTACACCACATTACACTACACTACACTACACTACACCACACTACACTACACCACACTACACCACACTACACCACACTACACTACACCACACTACACCACACTACACTACACCACATTACACTACACCACACTACACCACATTACA
Source organism: Salvelinus alpinus (assembly GCF_045679555.1). NCBI lineage: Eukaryota > Metazoa > Chordata > Actinopteri > Salmoniformes > Salmonidae > Salvelinus > Salvelinus alpinus. The sequence continues at coordinate 7,410,797 of NC_092094.1, forward strand.
CTACACCACACTACACCACACTACACTACACTACACTACACCATCACTACACCACATTACACTACACCACACTACACCACATTACACTACACCACACTACACCACACTACACTACACCACACTACACCACACTACACCACACTACACCACATTACACCCCACTACACCACACTACACTACACTACACTACACTACACTACACCACACTACACCACACTACACCACATTACACTACACCACACTACACCACACTAGATCACACTACACCACACTACATTATACTACATTAAAATACACAACTATACACTACATTACACTACACTACACCACATTATACTACATTACACTACACCACACTACATTATACTACATTAAAATACACCAAAATACACCACTCTACACTACATTATACTACATTACACTACACCCAACTACACTACACTACATTATACTACATTACACTACACCCAACTACACTACACTACATTATACTACATTAAATACACCAAAATACACCACACTACACTACGTTACACCACACCACACCAAATTATACTATGCCACACCACACCACACTACATTATACTACATTACACTACACCACACTACATTATACTACATTACACCACTCTACACCACATTACACCACACTACACCACATTACACCACACTACACCACATTATACTACATTAAAATACACCAAAATACACCACTCTACACTACATTACACCACACCCAACTACACTACAATACATTATACATTAAAATACACCAAAATACACCACACTACACTACGTTACACCAAACCACACTACATTACACTACACCACACTACACTATACTACATTAAATTACACCAAAATACACCACACAACATCACACTACGTTACACCACACCACACCACACTACACCACACTACACCACATTACACCACACCACATTACACTACACTACATTACACCTCACTACACCACACTACACCACACTACACTACACTACACTACATTACATTACATCACACTACACTACACTACACTACACTACATTACATCACACTACACTACACTACACTACACTACACTACATTACACCACACTACACTACACTACATTACATCACACTACATTACACTACACTACACTACACTACATCACACTACACTACACTACACTACACTACATTACACTACACTACACACCACTACACAACACTACACTACACTACACCACACTATGTTACACTACACCACACTACACTATACTACACTACACTACATCACACTACACTACACTACACCACACTACATCACACTACACTACACTACACTACACTACATCACACTACACTACACTACACTACACACCACTACACAACACTACACTACACTACACTACATTACACTACACTACACTACACTACACCACACCACACTACACTACACTACACTACACTACACTACATCACACTACACTACACTACACTACACTACATCACACTACACTACACTACACTACACTACATCACACTACACTACACTACACTACACCACACTACACTACACTACAGTACACTACATCACACTACACTACACTACACTACACCACACCACACTACACTACACCACACCACACTACACTACACTACACTACAACACACTACACTACACTACACTACACTACACTACATCACACTACACTACACTACACCACACCACACTACACCACACCACACTACACCACACCACACCACACTACACTACATCACACTACACTACATCACACTACACTACACTACACCACACTACATTACACTACACCACACTACACCACACCACACTACACTACACCACACTACACCACACTACACCACACCACACTACACTACACTACACTACACTACACTACATCACACTACACTACATCACACTACACTACACTACACCACTCTACACACTACATCACACTACACTACACTACACTACACTACATCACACTACACTACATCACACTACACTACACTACACCACACTACATTACACTACACTACACCACACTACACCACACTACACCACACTACACCACACCACACTACACTACACTACACTACATCACACTACACTACATCACACTACACTACACTACACTACACTACACTACATCACACTACACTACATCACACCACACTACACTACACCACACTACACTACACTACACTACACCACACCACACCACACCACACTACACTACACTACACTACACTACACTACACTACACCACACTACACCACACCACACTACACTACATTACACTACACTAATCTACACCACACTACAGTGACTAAATGTGCTCTTGTTTTTTCCACTGACGGTGATTGTGAAGCTGGGCCATTGACAAAACGCAGCCAAACAGATGGTTGAAGAGCCTTCCTATCAAATGTAAAATGACAGTGATTGATGTAGACTATGTAAGGTTCAACAGGCATTGGGATAATGATACAGTGTCTTGGTCATGTGTAGCGAATGGAGATGAGGTGAGGTGTGTGTGTGTGTGTGTGTGCAGAGCTAAAAGTGAGTTGGTGACATCAGTAGTACACACACACACACACACAAAGCTAGATAGAGGTTGAATTGTGGTCATGGTTGTGTGTGTGTTGTTGGCTGACATTGCGACTGTATGGGCCAAGCTGATTCTCTGCGTTAGCTTGCTGTGCGTGACTGAATGAGAACAGAGCATCATAAGCAGCCAGCTGTGTGTACCTAGCCTCTACCCAGGGACAAAGACACGCTGTACTGTACTACCAGGTCAAACCCAGCACCACCACCACCACCAACCCCACCACCAACCCCACCACCACCACCACCAACCCAACCCCACCGCTCTGTCTCTCTCTCTATTCCCTCACTCTCTAACTTTCTCTCTCTACATATCTCTCTCTAAATCTGTCCATCCATACATTATCCTTTCTCTCACTGCCCTCTTCTCTTTCCATTTATCCATCTCTCTACCTCTGTCTCTCCCTCTCTCCATCCCTCAAAACCCCACCCTCTCCTCCTCCTCTCCCTCAGCTCCATCTCCTCGCCCTGGCTTCTCTTTTCTGTCTTTTCTTAGCAAATCTTTCTCTCATCCATTATTGAAACGTCTTTTTTCACCCTTGACAATAAAGAAGGAGAACGGATCGTTTGAATTTTTAATACCACACATCAAATATGTATCGTCAGTCATTCTGTGGCTGAACCAACTGGTAAACCTTTCGAAGGGTACAACACTCAAGAGTCACGAGAAAGAAGAGAGAGACCCAAACAGCCTGACCTCAGAGATGAAAGGAAGGTAGAAGACAAAGGAACGAGATGATAGATTAGACGGAGAGTGGACGTGGACAGACAGGTGACCAGATGACAAGGAGAGCAGCATAATATCAGTGATGGAAAAACTCCCATGCAGGAGAAAGGGTTAAGGGGGGGAGAGAGAGGGAGAGAGATGAGGTGCAGGAGAAAGGGTTAGAGGGGGGAAAGAGAGGGAGAGAGATGAGGTGCAGGAGAATGGGTTAGAAGGGGGGGAAAGAGAGGGAGAGAGATGAGGTGCAGGAGAATGGGTTAGAGGGGGGGAAAGAGAGGGAGAGAGATGAGGTACAGGAGAAAGGGTTAGAAGGGGGGAAAGAGAGGGAGAGAGATGAGGTGCAGGAGAAAGGGTTCATGGGGGGAAAGAGAGGGAGAGAGATGAGGTGCAGGAGAAAGGGTTAGAAGGGGGAAAGAGAGGGAGAGAGATGAGGTGCAGGAGAAAGGGTTAGAAGGGGGAAAGAGAGGGAGAGAGTTGAGGTGCAGGAGAAAGGTTAGAAGGGGGGAAAGAGAGGGAGAGAGATGAGGTGCAGGAGAAAGGGTTCATGGGGGGAAAGAGAGGGAGAGAGATGAGGTGCAGGAGAAAGGGTTAGAAGGGGGGAAAGAGAGGGAGAGAGATGAGGTGCAGGAGAATGGGTTAGAAGGGGGGGAAAGAGAGGGAGAGAGATGAGGTGCAGGAGAATGGGTTAGAAGGGGGGGAAAGAGAGGGAGAGAGATGAGGTGCAGGAGAAAGGGTTAGAAGGGGGGAAAGAGAGGGAGAGAGATGAGGTGCAGGAGAAAGGGTTAGAGGGGGGGAAAGACAGGGAGAGAGATGAGGTGCAGGAGAAAGGGTTAGAGGGGGGGAAAGAGAGGGAGAGAGATGAGGTGCAGGAGAAAGGGCTAATTAGAGTGGGGGAAAGACAGGGAGAGAGATGAGGTGCAGGAAAGTGTGGATGGAGAGGCATGAGGGTAAGTTTTATGCATGCCGTATGTTATGAATGCCTTGGTGTATACCACCTTGAAATAAAGTGTGACTGAAGAAAAGAGAAAAGGTAGTGTGAGAGGATGGGGGGGGAGCGGGGAGCGAACAGCGAGGAAGGACAGGTTGATCCGTAGATGTGGATTGAAGACGGCACAGTCTGTCTCATCTGTTGCTGAAGTCGGGAAGGAGAGTGGCTAATGATATTCACTGAACTCTTGGAAGGATTTTGAATTCCAAAACTTTCCTGGCATACGTGTATCGTCTCCTCTCCTGACTAGTTTGCTATGTGAACAGCTATGCTATGCTATGCTATGCTAGGTGAACAGCTATGCTATGCTATGCGTCAGGTGAACCTGTAAGAACTCAGTACTTCCTCTAATAGCCCCTTCTCACCCTCAGTGTGTGTCTGTTCCACAACCTGTCAGCAACTTCAAAAACAGCTGTCAGGTCAAGGACAAGGTCAGTCGTGTGAAATGGTGACGACCCTCGCCTTGTCAGGAATACACACACACACACACACACACACACACACACACACACACACACACACACACACACACACACACACAGACAGACAGACAGACAGACAGACAGACAGACAGACAGACAGACAGACAGACAGACAGACAGACAGACAGACAGACAGACAGACAGACAGACAGACAGACAGACAGACAGACAGACAGACAGACACACACACACACAGACACACACACACACACACACACACACACACACACACACACACACACACACAGACACACAGACACACACACACAGACACAGACACAGACACACACAGACACACACACACACACACGCTAGCTACTGTCTGCCTGTCACATACAGTATTCTGTCTGATTCTCACACAGCTCTGGATACTTGGGGGATAATGATGAGGGCCTGCTCTGAGCTACGCACACTGAATCACGGCACAGGACAAACAGGTGGTGTGTGTGTGTGTGTGTGTGTGTCAGAGCTACTGATTTATTCCCTTACAAGATGCAAAATTACGCAACAGATTTATGATAACCTCATATCATATTATTTATATGTCATTAAGTCTGTTTAGACATGTTACACATCGGAAGGTGTTCAGACCCCTTCCCTTTTCCCACATTTCTTTACATTATAGCCTTATTCTAATTAAATGTTTTCCTCATCAATCCACACAGAATACCCCATAATGAAATCACAATACCCCATAATGACATCACAATACCCCATAATGACATCACAATACCCCATAATGACATCACAATACCCCATAATGACAAAATGAAAACAGGTTTTTAGAACTTTTTGCAAATGTATTAAAAATAAAACCAGAAATACCTTATTTAAATAAGTATTCAAACCCATTGCTATGAGACTCTAAATTGAGCTCAGGTGCATCCTGTTTCTATTGATCATCCTTGAGATGTTTTTACAACTTGATTGGAGTCCACCTGCGGTAAATTAAATTGATTGGACATGATTTGGAAAGGCACATAGCGGTCTACATAAGGTCCCACAGTTGACAATGCATGTCAGAGCAAAAACCAAGCCATGACGTTGAAGGAATTGTCCATTAAACTCCGCGACAGGATTGTGTCAAGTCACAGATCTGGGTAAGGTTACCAAAAAAGTTCTACAGCGTTGAAGGTCCCCAAGAACACAGGGGTCTCCATCATTCTTAAATGGAAGAAATGTGGCACCACCAAGACTCTTCCTAGAAACTGTCATAGTGACCATCAGGTTCTCAGTCACCTCCCTGACCAAGGCCCTTCTCCCAAGTTAAAATAAAATAAAGAATTTCCTGCTATTGAGATAGTGAAAGCCACTATGGATCTATTGACAAAGAACTCCCCTTAGTTATCTACTTTTAGTGATTACCTAAGCTTTCTATTCTGACTGCTTACTGTTTAACATAAAGGTAGACCATTCTCACCAGAGCAGAAAACAAAACATTTGCTTCCCTGCCAATAGATCAGTCCGGTCTTTGGCCTGAATGTCAAGCGTCACGTCTGGAGGAAACGGTGGAGCATGGTGGTGGCAGCATCATGCTGTGGGGATGCTTTCCAGTGGCAGGGACAGGGAGACTAGTCAGGATTGAGGGAAAGATTAACGGAACAAAGTACAGAGAGATCCTTGAGGAAAATCTGCTCCAGAGTGCTCAGGACCTCAGACTGGGGGCGAAGGTTCACCTTCCAACAGGACAACGACCCTAAGCACACAGCCAAGACAACGCAGGAGTTGCTTCAGGACAAGTCTCAGAATGTCCTTGAGTGACCAAGCCAAAGCCCAGACTTGAACCCGATCGAACATCTCTGGAGAGACTGGAAAATAGCTGTGCAGCAACGCCCCGAATCTAACCTGACAGAGTTTGAGAAGATCTGCGGAGAATAATGGGAAAAACTCCCCAAATACAGGTGTGTCAAGCTTGTAGAGTCATACCCAAGAAGACTCGAGTCTGTAATCGCTGCCAAAGGTGTCTGAATACTTATGTAAATGTGATATTTCAGTTTGTTACTTTTAATACATTTACAAACATTTCTACAAACCTGTTTTTGCTTTGTCATTATGGGGTAGTGTGTGGAGTTTGATGAGGAAAAAAACGATTTAATCCATGTTAGAATAAGGCTGTAATGTAACAAAATGTGGAAAAAGTCAAGGGCTCCTAATACTTCCTGAATGCACTGTATGTACAGTATAGTGGATAGTAGCATATGTGGAATGTGGACACCTGCTAGTTGAACGTCTCATTCCAAAATCATGGGCATTCATATGGAGTTGGTCCCGCATTTACTGCTATAACAGCCTCCACTCTTCTGGGAAGGCTTTCCACTAGAAGTTGGAACATTGCAGGGACTTGCTTCCATTCAGCCACAAGAGCATTAGTGAGGTCGGGCACTGATGTTGGGCATTTAGGCCTGGCTCGTAGTTGCTGTTCCAATCCATCCCAAAGGTGTTCGATGGGGTTGAGGTCAGGGCTCTGTGTAGGCCAGTCAAGTTCTTCCACACCAATCTCGACCAATCTTTGTGCATGGGGGTATTGTCATGCTGAAACAGGAAAGAGTCTTCCCCAAACTGTTAAGATTTCCCTTCACTGGAACCAAGGGGCCTGAACCATGAAAAACAGCCCCAGACCATTATTCCTCGTCCACCGAACTTTAAAGTGTGCACTATGCATTGGAGCAGGTAGCGTTCTCCTGGCATCTGCCAAACCCAGAACAGTTATTGTGCTGACGTTGCTTCTAGAAGCAGTTTGGAACTCGGTAGTGAGTGTTGCAGGCGATTTGTACGTGCTACGCGCTTCGGGTTGGTCCCATTCTGTGAGCTTGTGTGGCCTACCACTTCGCGGCTGAGTCGTTGTTGCTCCTAGACGTTTTCACTTCACAATAACAGGACTAACAGTTGACCTGGGCAGCTCTAGCTGACTTATTGGGAAGGTGGCATCCTATGAAGGTGTCACTTTGAAAGTCACTGAGCTCTTCAGTAAGCAATAGTTGTGGCTGAAATAGTCGAATCCACTCATTTGAAGGGGTGTCCACATACTTTTGTGTATATATAGTGTATTCTCTGTCTGTCATATTAAGCTTAATGAATTATAGTTTGTTGAAATGTGAACAGCCAGGCTCATATCCCCTCTGTGGTATTAAAGTAGTAGGTAATACATGAATACATCATATTATGGGAAATCTAATGTCGAAATGGGCCTTTTTGGGTAGCCCTCTGCTCCCCTCATCTGATTAGCCTCATCATAAATCCATCACCTTCCTTAGAGGCCTAGCTGTTTGAATCTGCAGATTGACCTGCTATGATTTCATGTAAAGTATATATGATTTAATGTCAAGCGCTCCGCAGACCCTACCTTTCGACCTATAGCATGATCCCTAACGGGAGGGAAATATGAATTAATGTATGAATGTATCAGCGTGTTTGTTAATTTTTTTCGTACTTTGCATATCTATGCATTAGGAGGACTACCAGTCAATACGTATTGTAGCAGGCTCAAGGGTGTGGAGTTTCCACATCACCAAGTTAATTTAACAAAACAGGCACCAGTAGCACAAATATAATGCAGATGGGGAGTTTATTAGGGGTTTTGGTATCGCTTGTTCGCTAGACATTCTTTCTCCATTGTGGAATATCTTTGTTCCCGCGGCAACAGCTTCCGGCTAATGTACATGACTGGGTGTTCTTCACCTTCTTGTAGCTGTGATAGGACGGCATCCACCCCTGTTTCGGACGCAACGGTCTGTACCACCAGTGGTTTGGAGAAGTCCGGTGTCACCAGCACGGGTCCAGAACACCCTTTAGGTCCTGGAAGGCTTTCTCCGTCTCCGAGGTCCACGTCACTTGGGCGGGCAGACGACTCCTAGTCAGATCTGTCAGGGGGCTGGCTAGGGAGGCAAAGTGGGAATAAATCTCTGGTAGTAGCTAGTTAACCCCACAAATGTTTCTGCTTCTTGGTGAGGGGGCGGGGCCAGTCCCGAGTCGCCTCCACTTTCTTCACCTGGGCTTTGACACATCCCCTCCCGATCGTGTACCCCAGGTACTCAGCCTCCCGCAGGCCGAGCCGACATTTCTTTGGGTTTGCTGTTAGTGCAGGCCTTACGGGGGGAGTGGGGCTATCGCGCTCACATGGTTTAGATGTGTCTCCCACTCACTCCCATGGATCACAATATCGTCGATGTACGCCGCCGCGTACTTCCGAAGGGGTCGGAGAACCCGGTCCATCAACCTCTGGAAGGTGGCCCGTGCAGTCCAACGGGCAGCTTCTTGTAATGGAACAGATGGGGTGGCGAAAGCAGTTTTCTCCCGTGTTTCAGGAGCTAAGGGCACCTGCCAATAAGCCTTTGTCAGGTCGAGCGTGTTGATAAATTGGGAGGTCCCTAGCCGTTCGATTAATTCATCAATTCGTGGCATAGGGTAGGCGTCAAACTATGAGATTTCATTTACTTTTCTAAAATCTTTACAGAATTGGATGGTGCCGTCTGGTTTCGGCACCACTCACTATTCGACTCTTCGATTATATCACCTTCCAACATCATTTTTACCTCGGTCCTGACAGCCTCTCTCCTTGCTTCCGATATGTGGTAGGGTCTCAACTTCACCTTTTTCCTGGGTTCGGTGATGATGCGGTGCTGTACCAAATCGGTGTGTCCTGGTTCACTGGAGAACACATCCTGGTTTCGGCCGACCAACTCCCTCAGCTCCTGCTTCTGGGCTTGGCTCAGCTGCTCCCCCATTGTCACCTCCGCCGACTCGGTCTCTGTGGTAGCCTTCTTCAGGAAAATAGAGTAAAGTACATCATGTGCATTCCATTTCTTTAGCAGATTCACATGGTAATTCTGGGTCAGATGCCTACGTCCAGGCTGTCTGACCCTATAGTTAACTTCACCAACTGTCTCAATGACTTCGTATGACCCGTTCCATCGGGCCAAAAACGTACATTCTGACGTGGGGACCAACACCAAAACCTTATCTCCTGGCTGAAAGTCCCTTGGTTGTGCCTCTTCTGTTGTACAGCCTCGCTTGGGTCTCCTGGGCCTCCAGCATGTGTTCCCATACCAGGGGCCACAGGTTTGCCATCCGATCTCTCATGTCTCCCACGTGTTACACCAAGGTTCGGTGAGGTCTCCACAGTCACTTTAAAGTCATGGTTATAGAGTGGGGTTAGTCAGGACTGATATACCGTTCACTATTATTGTGTTTTATGGCAGTGTTGGTACTGACACATTCAATTCCATGTCCTCAATAGATTTAGTTATAGCGTCAGACAGCCTGTTCCACCAAGGTTCGGTGAGGTCTCCACAGTCACTTTAAAATCATGGTTATAGAGTGGGGTTAGTCAGGACTGATATACCGTGCAGTATTATTGTGTTTTATGGCAGTGTTGGTACTGACACATTCAATTCCATGTCCTCAATAGATCTAGTTATAGCGTCAGACAGCCTGTTCCGCCAAGGTTCGGTGGGGTGACGGTCACTGTTCGGTGGGGTGACGGTCGCTGTTCCCAGGCTTCTTTAGCCACGCCCAGCCAGTCCTCGGGGTCGTCTCCCGTGCAGGAACTTTGAAGGGAGAGAATCCGGTTGAAGCTTGTGGCACTTCTCGGATCGAGAACATCAGGTAGGGTAGTAGCTGGTCCCAATTATTTTCGTCAGCCTCATCATCATCTGCTTCAGGATTTGATTGAATCTTTCCACCAATCCATCAGTCTGAGGGTGATACAGGGGTGCGCAACTGGGTTATTCTCATTAGCTTGCATAGATCCTTCATGATTCGTGACATGATTGGGGTGCCCTGGTTGGTCAATATCTCATTGGGAATGCCTACTCAGGAGAACAGCATAACCAACTCACATGCGATTCCCTTGGTAGCCATGGTGTGCAAGGGGAATGGCTTCCGGGTACCTGGTGGCATAATCCAAAATCACCAGAATGTATTGGTGCCCTCGGATGCTCTTGGGTATAGATCCCACCAGGTCCATTGCGATCCTGCTGAAAGGAACTGAAATGATAGGTGGGGGAATTAACTTCTTATGGCTGAGATCCGGTTAACGGGATCGACTTGACAACAGCCAGTGAAAGTGCAGCCAATCTCATAATTAAAATTCCTCAAACATACAAGTATTTTACACCATTTTAAAGATAAACTTGTTGTTAACTTCTCTGAGGCAGGTGGGACGCAAACGTACCACCGGCCAATAGCCAGGGAAAATACAGCGCTCCATATTCAAATAACATGATATAAAAATCAAACTTTCATTAAATCACACATGTAAGATACCAAATTAAAGCTACACTCGTTGTGAATCCAGCCAACATGATTTCAAAAAAGCTTTTCGGCGAAAGCATAAGATGCTATTATCTGATGATAGCACATCAGTAAACAAACAGAGTAGCATATTTCAACACTGCAAGCACGACACAAAACGCAGAAATAAAATATAAATCATGCCTTACCTTCGACAAAATCTTTTGTTGGCACTCCAATATGTCCCATAAACATCACAAATGGTCCTTTTGTTCGATTAATTCCGTCGATATATATCCAAAATGTCAATTTATTTGGACCGTTTCATCCAGAAAAACACAGCTTCCAACTTTCGCAAAGTCACTACAAAATATATCAAAAGTTACATGTAAATTTACCAAAACATTTCAAACTACTTTTGTCATACAACGTTAGGTATTTTTAAACGTTAATAATCGATCAATTTGAAGACGGGATGATCTGTGTTCAATACAAAAAGAAACCAAACTGACGCAACTTTTTTCATAACGTGACTCTCTCCAAAAATTTACTTCATGTGACCCTCATTTACGATAGCCCTACTTATTCACTACACAAAGGAATAACCTCAACCGATTTCCAAGGACTGGTGACATCCAGTGGAAGCGGTAGGAACTGCAAGCAAGTCCATTAGAAATCTGGTGTCTCTAAAAAAAACACATTGAAAAGACAGTGACATCAAAAAAATACAAATTCTGAATGGTTTGTCCTCAGGGTTTTGCCTGCTACATAAGTTCTGTTATTCTCACAGACATGATTCAAACAGTTTTAGAAACTTCAGTGTTTTCTATCCAAATCTACTAATAATACGCATATCTTATATTCTGGGGATGAGTAGCATGCTATTTTTCCCGAAAGTGAAAAAGCTGCCCCCTGCCCTCAAGAAGTTAATCCAGCCACAGCGTCCGATTTCAAAAAGGCTTTACGACGAAAGCACACCAAACGATTATGTTAGGTCAGTACCTAGTCACAGAAAAACAAAGCCATTTTTCCAGCCAAAGAGAGGAGTCACAAAAAGCAGAAATAGAGATAAAATTAATCACTAACCTTTGATGATCTTCATCCGATGACACTCATAGGACTTCATGTTACACAATACATGTATGTTTTGTTTGATAAAGTTCATATTTATATCCAAAAATCTTAGTTTACATTGGCGCGTTATGTTCAGTAATGTTTTGCCTCCAAAACATCCAGTGATTTTACAGAGAGCCACATAAATTTACAGAAATACTCATAATAAACATTGATAAAAGATACAAGCGTTATACATGGAATTTTAGATAAACTTCTCCTTAATGCAACCGCTGTGTCAGATTTCAAAAAAACTTTACGGAAAAAGCACACCATGCTATAATCTGAGTACAGCACTCAGAGCCCAAACAAGCCATACAGATATCCGCCATGTTGTGTAGTCAACAGAAGTCAGAAATAGTATTATAAATATTCACTTACCTTTGATGATCTTCATCAGAATGCACTCCCAGGAATCCCAGTTACACAATAAATGTTTGTTTTGTTCGATAACGTCCATAATTTATGTCCAAATACCTCCTTTTTGTTCGCGCGTTTAGTTCCAAAATCCAAATTGATGACGCTCAGGTCAGACGAAAAGTACAAAAATTCCATTACAGTTCGTAGAAACATGTCAAACGATGTATAGAATCAATCTTTAGGATGTTTTTTAACATAAATCTTCAATAATGTTTCAACCGGAGAATTCCTTTGTCTTCAGAAATGCGATGGAACGCATGTCGCACTCCCGGGAGGCGCGTGATCAACTAATGCCAGACACCTGACTCAAAGAGCTCTCCTTCCCTCATTCTTCACAGTAGAAGCATCAAACAATGTTCTAAAGACATCTAGTGGTAGCCTTAGGAAGTGCAATATGACCCCAAAGACACTGTATATTGGATAGGCAAACCTACAAACCTCAAATTTCCCACTTCCTGGCTGGATTTTTTCTCAGGTTTTTGCCTGCCATATGAGTTCAGTTATACTCACAGACATCATTCAAATAGTTTTAGAAACTTCAGGGTGTTTTCTACCCAAATGCATATTATTAGTCGATATCTTAGCTTCTGGGACTGAGTAGCAGGCAGTTTACTCTGGGCACCTTATTCATCCAAGCTACTCAATACTGCCCCCAGCCATAAGAAGTTAAGAGACTGCGGAAATGAGGTTTTGGAGCCACCTGCTGGCACTCCGGACAACTGCAGAAGTATTCTTCCACTGCTTTCGTCACCCCTGGCCAGTAAAATTGTACCTTGATTCTGTCTAAGGTCTTTTCCACCCCTAGGTGAGCCCTAAGAATGTGGGCGTGTGCCAACTGCAGTACAGATGGTACAAAGGGTTGGTGCACCAGCAACAACTCCAGACATTCGTCATCCTTTTCCACTACCTGATATAGCAACTTTTTCTTTATACCAAAATGGGGGAAGGTTATTTGCTTTACCCTCTCCACGGGCTTTCCATCCACTACCTGCTGCAGAGCGCAGGCCATGTTGGGATCCTCCAGTTGAGAGGCTCTGGTGCCACCTCATGGTCCACTGGGAACATGTCTTCTAGACTCGCCACCTCTCCTTCCGGTCTGGCATCAGAGTCCCCCTCCGAGAGGGGATCGGTTGATGCCTGGGGGTCCACTTCCTGGAATCCACACATCCGGGCATCCCTCTTTCTGGTGTCCCTCCCTCCCACCTCTCCGAATTCCTCCTCCCTTCTGGTTCCCTCGGTTCCCCACATTTCCGGACATACTGGTCTACAGTTGGCGGAACATTGGGAAATTCCTTCTGATAAGGACCGGCACAGGCAAGTTTGGGACGACTCCCACTGTTCCCATGTGTTGTCCCTTTGTGGTCTGTAGGTGGAGGAGTGTGGTAGGGTAGTCCTTGGTATCACTGTGTATGCACGTGATGGCCACAGTGTCAGTCAGATTCTGGGACTGGGAAAAGTCAGGTTGAATCAGAGTCACCATACTCCTGGAGTCCAAAAGTGCAGTGGTGTGCTTTCCGTTGGCTCTTACCGGGGTGACAGGGGAAGTACCACTCTCCTCAGCCCATCATGCCATCAGTAAGCCGTAGAGACGCCCGGTGGCTACCTCACTAGCTTAGGCCGAAGGCATCGGGACAACGCGGTCTGGACAGTTCCAAGTGATGTGTCCTGGCTCCCCACACTCGTAGCACTTCCTGTTGTCCAGGTTCAGGAAGGGGCGTCATCTCGGGGAGCTGGCTGTAGGTGTCCCTCTACCCTTGGCTGGGGTCCCGGCGTGGTCCTCCTTCCTTTTTCGCTCTTTATGGCGAGTGGAGGGTTCCGCCTTCCGTGGTTGTCCGCTGCGCAGGGCCTCCAAAGCCACCTGTTGTCCTTCCACCAGTTCCAGCAGCTGATCTGCACTCTGCGGGTTAGCTTGGCTGGCTAACTTTTTAGCTTCGAACGGGAGAGAGCGTATACATTTGTCTATGTCCACTTTCTCGATGGTCATGTGTTCAGCAGTTAGCCAGCTCTTGGCCAGCCTAATTAGATCATGCATGTGTGATCGGGTGGATTCTGTAAGATCATACGCCCTATCATGGAATCTTTGTGCCCCGTTAATTAGGGTGTAGTCATACTGGCGCAGGATTTCCTTTTTCAGCTCCTCCTAATGCATCGCCTGGCCAACCGTCAGATCCTGATTGGTCTTCTGTGCCGCGCCTGATAGTAAGGGTGCTAGCAGGCTGGCCCATTGCTCATGGGGCCATTTCTACCTAGCCATCCTTTCGAAGGCTTGTAGGTTAGCCTCAATGTCGTTAGCTTCTGTCAGCTTCAATATAAACCTACTAGGTTTGGGACGAGAGACTGCTGCGCCTGCCGCTATGCCGGCCTGGTCGACTGTCAGCTGGCTGAGTTCAGCTCGCAGGAGAGCGGTCTGCTGACGCTGTTCCTCCAGCAGCTCCCGATGCATAGCCTGCTGGGCTATTTTCGCCTCCACCAGCTGTCTCACCAATGCTTCCATTGTGCTCTGTGTCTGTTTAGTTACTGAGCTTGGTTTGGTTTGCCCTCATTCTAGTAAGATCAAGGGTGTGGGGTTTCCACGTCACCAAGTTCAATAACAAAACATGCACCAGTAGCACAAATAGAATGCAGATGGGGAGTTTATTAGGGATTTTGGTACACTGGGGACGAAGGGGGGAATTCACCAATCATCTCACAAGCCGTTCTCGTTGGGGCAGGAAGTCCACATAAGGCTCATTGGGGGGGTGGAGCCAGCGGGTTGCAAGACATCTCCCCTCAATAATAAGATGGATGGGCGCCACCGGGCGTCTCTACGGCTTACTGATGGCATGATGGGCTGAGGAGAGTGGTACTTCCCCTGTCACCCCGGTAAGAGCCAACGGAAAGGACACCACTGCACTTTTGGACTCCAGGAGTATGGTGACTCTGATTCAACCTGACTTTTCCCAGTCCCAATAACCACTCCCCTCACCTCTCCCCGCCGTCTGCCACAGTATCATTAAATGAACCAATGGGTAGTGTGGTAACATCAGCTCGTCCACAGACACGGTGTTATATTGTAATGGCTAAGGAAGTCCATGTCTGACATGTCTCATGTTCTGAAATCACAGACAACCTTGGTTGTTTCTAGTCGCACGCTCTTACTGACTCAGGACTAGGTTTTAAAACATATGGTCCTGTCGTAGTTTTATAATGTAATTATTAGGCTGTCTACTATAACGGTGGAGCCATTTTCTGTTTTATAGCATCCCTGCTCTCTCAGCCTCGTCAGCCTTGGCCTGTATAACTCAAGCAGCCATTTATCTATGGTAGGGGACAGGGGGAAACAAGCAGCCATCCATCTATAGTAGGGGACAGGGGGAAACAAGCAGCCATCCATCTATAGTAGGGGACAGGGGGAAACAAGCAGCCATCCATCTATAGTAGGGGACAGGGGGAACAAGCAGCCATCCATCTATAGTAGGGGACAGGGGGAAACAAGCAGCCATCCATCTATAGTAGGGGACAGGGGGAAACAAGCAGCCATCCATCTATAGTAGGGGACAGGGGGAAACAAGCAGCCATCCATCTATAGTAGGGGACAGGGGGAAACAAGCAGCCATCCATCTGTAGTAGGGGACAGGGGGAAACAAGCAGCCATCCATCTATAGTAGGGGACAGGGGGAAACAAGCAGCCATCCATCTATAGTAGGGGACAGGGGAAACAAGCAGCCGTCCATCTATAGTAGGAGACAGGGGGAAACAAGCAGCCATCCATCTATAGTAGGAGACAGGGGGAAACAAGCAGCCATCCATCTATAGTAGGGGACAGGGGGAAACAAGCAGCCATCCATCTATAGTAGGGGACAGGGGGAACAAGCAGCCATCCATCTATAGTAGGGGACAGGGGAAACAAGCAGCCATCCATCTATAGTAGGGGACAGGGGAAACAAGCAGCCATCCATCTATAGTAGGGGACAGGGGGAAACAAGCAGCCATCCATCTGTAGTAGGGGACAGGGGAAACAAGCAGCCATCCATCTATAGTAGGGGACAGGGGGAACAAGCAGCCATCCATCTATAGTAGGGGACAGGGGGAAACAAGCAGCCATCCATCTATAGTAGGGGACAGGGGGAACAAGCAGCCGTCCATCTATAGTAGGAGACAGGGGGAAACAAGCAGCCATCCATCTATAGTAGGGGACAGGGGGAACAAGCAGCCATCCATCTATAGTAGGGGACAGGGGGAAACAAGCAGCCATCCATCTATAGTAGGGGACAGGGGAAAACAAGCAGCCATCCATCTATAGTAGGGGACAGGGGGAACAAGCAGCCATCCATCTATAGTAGGGGACAGGGGAAAACAAGCAGCCATCCATCTATAGTAGGGGACAGGGGGAAACAAGCAGCCATCCATCTATGGTAGGGGACAGGGGGAAACAAGCAGCCATCCATCTATAGTAGGGGACAGGGGAAACAAGCAGCCATCCATCTATAGTAGGGGACAGGGGAAACAAGCAGCCATCCATCTATAGTAGGGGACAGGGGGAAACAAGCAGCCATCCATCTATAGTAGGGGACAGGGGGAAACAAGCAGCCATCCATCTATAGTAGGGGACAGGGGGAAACAAGCAGCCATCCATCTATAGTAGGGGACAGGGGAAACAAGCAGCCATCCATCTATAGTAGGGGACAGGGGGAAACAAGCAGCCATCCATCTATAGTAGGGGACAGGGGGAAACAAGCAGCCATCCATCTATAGTAGGGGACAGGGGAAACAAGCAGCCATCCATCTATAGTAGGGGACAGGGGAAACAAGCAGCCATCCATCTGTAGTAGGGGACAGGGGGAAACAAGCAGCCATCCATCTATAGTAGGGGACAGGGGGAAACAAGCAGCCATCCATCTATAGTAGGGGACAGGGGGAAACAAGCAGCCATCCATCTATAGTAGGGGACAGGGGGAAACAAGCAGCCATCCATCTATAGTAGGGGACAGGGGAAACAAGCAGCCATCCATCTATAGTAGGGGACAGGGGAAACAAGCAGCCATCCATCTGTAGTAGGGGACAGGGGGAAACAAGCAGCCATCCATCTATAGTAGGGGACAGGGGGAAACAAGCAGCCATCCATCTATAGTAGGGGACAGGGGGAACAAGCAGCCATCCATCTATAGTAGGGGACAGGGGAAACAAGCAGCCATCCATCTATAGTAGGGGACAGGGGAAACAAGCAGCCATCCATCTATAGTAGGGGACAGGGGAAACAAGCAGCCATCCATCTATAGTAGGGGACAGGGGGAAACAAGCAGCCATCCATCTATAGTAGGGGACAGGGGGAAACAAGCAGCCATCCATCTATAGTAGGGGACAGGGGAAACAAGCAGCCATCCATCTATAGTAGGGGACAGGGGGAAACAAGCAGCCATCCATCTATAGTAGGGGACAGGGGGAAACAAGCAGCCATCCATCTGTAGTAGGGGACAGGGGGAAACAAGCAGCCATCCATCTATAGTAGGGGACAGGGGGAAACAAGCAGCCATCCATCTATAGTAGGGGACAGGGGAAAACAAGCAGCCATCCATCTGTAGTAGGGGACAGGGGGAAACAAGCAGCCATCCATCTATAGTAGGGGACAGGGGAAACAAGCAGCCATCCATCTATAGTAGGGGACAGGGGGAAACAAGCAGCCATCCATCTGTAGTAGGGGACAGGGGAAACAAGCAGCCATCCATCTATAGTAGGGGACAGGGGGAAACAAGCAGCCATCCATCTATAGTAGGGGACAGGGGAAACAAGCAGCCATCCATCTATAGTAGGGGACAGGGGAAACAAGCAGCCATCCATCTATAGTAGGGGACAGGGGGAAACAAGCAGCCATCCATCTATAGTAGGGGACAGGGGGAAACAAGCAGCCATCCATCTATAGTAGGGGACAGGGGGAACAAGCAGCCATCCATCTGTAGTAGGGGACAGGGGAAACAAGCAGCCATCCATCTATAGTAGGGGACAGGGGAAACAAGCAGCCATCCATCTATAGTAGGGGACAGGGGGAAACAAGCAGCCATCCATCTGTAGTAGGGGACAGGGGAAACAAGCAGCCATCCATCTATAGTAGGGGACAGGGGGAAACAAGCAGCCATCCATCTATAGTAGGGGACAGGGGAAAACAAGCAGCCATCCATCTGTAGTAGGGGACAGGGGGAAACAAGCAGCCATCCATCTATAGTAGGGGACAGGGGGAAACAAGCAGCCATCCATCTATAGTAGGGGACAGGGGAAAACAAGCAGCCATCCATCTGTAGTAGGGGACAGGGGGAAACAAGCAGCCATCCATCTATAGTAGGGGACAGGGGAAAACAAGCAGCCATCCATCTGTAGTAGGGGACAGGGGGAAACAAGCAGCCATCCATCTATAGTAGGGGACAGGGGGAAACAAGCAGCCATCCATCTATAGTAGGGGACAGGGGAAACAAGCAGCCATCCATCTATAGTAGGGGACAGGGGGAAACAAGCAGCCATCCATCTATAGTAGGGGACAGGGGGAAGCAAGCAGCCATCCATCTATAGTAGGGGACAGGGGGAAGCAAGCAGCCATCCATCTATAGTAGGGGACAGGGGGAACAAGCAGCCATCCATCTATAGTAGGGGACAGGGGGAACAAGCAGCCATCCATCTGTAGTAGGGGACAGGGGGAACAAGCAGCCATCCATCTATAGTAGGGGACAGGGGGAACAAGCAGCCATCCATCTGTAGTAGGGGACAGGGGGAAACAAGCAGCCATCCATCTATAGTAGGGGACAGGGGGAACAAGCAGCCATCCATCTATAGTAGGGGACAGGGGGAACAAGCAGCCATCCATCTATAGTAGGGGACAGGGGGAACAAGCAGCCATCCATCTATAGTAGGGGACAGGGGGAAACAAGCAGCCATCCATCTATAGTAGGGGACAGGGGGAAACAAGCAGCCATCCATCTATAGTAGGGGACAGGGGGAAACAAGCAGCCATCCATCTATAGTAGGGGACAGGGGGAAACAAGCAGCCATCCATCTATAGTAGGGGACAGGGGAAACAAGCAGCCATCCATCTATAGTAGGGGACAGGGGGAAACAAGCAGCCATCCATCTATAGTAGGGGACAGGGGAAACAAGCAGCCATCCATCTATAGTAGGGGACAGGGGGAAACAAGCAGCCATCCATCTATAGTAGGGGACAGGGGGAAACAAGCAGCCATCCATCTATAGTAGGGGACAGGGGGAAACAAGCAGCCATCCATCTATAGTAGGGGACAGGGGGAAACAAGCAGCCATCCATCTATAGTAGGGGACAGGGGGAAGCAAGCAGCCATCCATCTATAGTAGGGGACAGGGGGAAGCAAGCAGCCATCCATCTATAGTAGGGGACAGGGGGAACAAGCAGCCATCCATCTATAGTAGGGGACAGGGGGAACAAGCAGCCATCCATCTATAGTAGGGGACAGGGGGAAGCAAGCAGCCATCCATCTATAGTAGGGGACAGGGGAAACAAGCAGCCATCCATCTATAGTAGGGGACAGGGGAAACAAGCAGCCGTCCATCTATAGTAGGGGACAGGGGGAAACAAGCAGCCATCCATCTATAGTAGGGGACAGGGGGAAACAAGCAGCCATCCATCTATAGTTGGGGACAGGGGAAAACAAGCAGCCATCCATCTATAGTAGGGGACAGGGGGAACAAGCAGCCATCCATCTATAGTAGGGGACAGGGGGAAACAAGCAGCCATCCATCTATAGTAGGGGACAGGGGAAACAAGCAGCCATCCATCTATAGTAGGGGACAGGGGAAACAAGCAGCCATCCATCTATAGTAGGGGACAGGGGAAACAAGCAGCCATCCATCTATAGTAGGGGACAGGGGAAACAAGCAGCCATCCATCTATAGTAGGGGACAGGGGAAACAAGCAGCCATCCATCTATAGTAGGGGACAGGGGGAAACAAGCAGCCATCCATCTATAGTAGGGGACAGGGGGAAAATGACAGGTTCTGGTGAGTAGGATTGTCTTTTATTCTGTTTTTATTGAACACTGATAAAATGAAGGAGAGAGGTGCGAGTCAACAGTGCACTGGGTCAGACTCCAACCCGGCTCTGACATTCGTATGCCCAGGTCTGAGGTACTAACAGCTAGACCACACAGGTTACAGCTAGACCACACAGGTTACAGATAGACCACACAGGTTACAGCTAGACCACACAGGTTACAGCTAGACCACACAGGTTACAGCTAGACCACACAGGTTACAGCTAGACCACACAGGTTACAGCTAGACCACACAGGTTACAGCTAGACCACACAGGTTACAGCTAGACCACACGGGTTACAGCTAGACCACACAGGTTACAGCGAGTAAGAATAACGGGAGAAATAAAGATCAACTGGAAGCTTGAAGTACGTTTTCATGTTTAGGTTAGAATATTGTGTGAAAGGCATCTCTGCTCAGCCCTTGGCCTGGTTACCTCTGTTAGCCATCCATCACAGGGGAGATGGGTTGGGGGGACAGGGAGAATGATAGAGGCAGGGACAGGGAGGGGCCCACTGCTTCATGCTCCAGGAATCATCATATGGAAGGCCTTGGATAGGATGACAGTCCGGTGGATCCATCAAGGCCTCTAAGCCGGGTCCCGGGTTCCCTTCCCACCCCTTCTCCTTGGCCTTAACCCTTCAATGTTTACAGATCTGTAAGATGTAAGCAATATGGTGGAAGCTCCAAATCTAAAATGGTGGATCGATGCTGCACAGTATCCTAACAGTACCAGTAGCAAGCGCGTGTTTCATATGTCTGCTTCATATGATGTGTTGCAGCTGCAATATGCAGAATGTATAGCCTGCAGGCCTGCAGCACTGGACAGAAATAGTACCAACAGCCTGCTAGAGAGGCTGTTGAGAGACGGAGGGGCACAAGGTTACAATGAGGAGGAGGAAACAGTAACAGCTAGCCAGAACTAATGAAACTGAAACAAAGAGAGAGATAGTTAAATACAATAGGCTACTACAACAACCAGACAATATACATTCATAACCATACAATGAGGAGGAGGAGGGAGGAGGAGGAGGGAGGAGGAGGAGGAGGGAGGAGGGAGGAGGAGGAGATGAGGAGGAGGAAACAGTAACAGCTAGCCAGAACTAATGAAACTGAAACAAAGAGAGAGATAGTTAAATACAATAGGCTACTACAACAACCAGACAATATACATTCATAACCATACAATGAGGAGGAGGAGGAGGGAGGAAGAGGGAGGAGGAGGGAGGAGGGAGGAGGAGGAGGGAGGAGGAGGGAGGAGGGAGGAGGAGGAGGAGGAGGAGGGAGGAGGAGGGAGGAGGAGGAGGAGGGAGGAGGAGGAAACAGTAACAGCTAGCCAGAACTAATGAAACTGAAACAAAGAGAGAGATAGTTAAATACAATAGGCTACTACAACAACCAGACAATATACATTCATAACCATACAATGAGGAGGAGGAGGAGGAGGGAGGAGGAGGGAGGAGGAGGAGGAGGAGGAGGAGATGAGGAGGAGGAGGAGGGAGGAGGGAGGAGGAGGAGGGAGGAGGAGGAGGAGATGAGGAGGAGGAGGAGGAGGAGGGAGCAGGAGGGAGGAGGGAGGAGGAGGAGGAGGAGGGAGGAGGAGGGAGGAGGGAGGAGGGAGGAGGAGGAGGAGGGAGGAGGGAGGAGGAGGAGGAGATGAGGAGGAGGAGGGAGGAGGAGGAGGAGGAGGAGGAGGGAGGAGGAGGGAGGAGGAGATGAGGAGGAGGAGGAGGGAGGAGGGAGGAGGAGGAAGGAGGAGGAGGAGGAGATGAGGAGGAGGAGGAGGAGGAGGAGGGAGGAGGAGGAGGGAGGAGGAGGGAGGAGGAGGGAGGAGGAGGAGGAGGAGGAGGAGGAGGAGGGAGGAGGGAGGAGGAGGAGGGAGGAGGGAGGAGGAGGGAGGAGGAGATGAGGAGGAGGAGGAGGAAGGAGGAGGAGGGAGGAGGAGGGAGGAGGAGGAGGAGATGAGGAGGAGGAGGAGGAGGAGGGAGGAGGAGGAGGAGGAGGAGGAGGAGGAGGAGGAGGAGGAGGAGGGAGGAGGAGGAAACAGTAACAGCTAGCCAGAACTAATGAAACTGAAACAAAGAGAGAGATAGTTAAATACAATAGGCTACTACAACAACCAGACAATATACATTCATAACCATACAATGAGGAGGAGGAGGAGGAGGGAGGAGGAGGAGGAGGAGGGAGGAGGGAGGAGGAGGGAGGAGGAAACAGTAACAGCTAGCCAGAACTAATGAAACTGAAACAAAGAGAGAGATAGTTAAATACAATAGGCTACTACAACAACCAGACAATATACATTCATAACCATACAATGAGGTGGAGGAGGAGGAGGAGGGAGGAGGAGGGAGGAGGAGGAGGAGGAGGAGGGAGGAGGAGGAGGGAGGAGGAGGAGGAGGAGATGAGGAGGAGGAGGAGGAGGAGATGAGGAGGAGGAGGAGGGAGGAGGAGGAGGGAGGAGGAGGAGGAGATGAGGAGGAGGAGGAGGAGGAGGGAGGAGGAGGGAGGAGGAGGGAGGAGGAGGAGGAGGGAGGAGGGAGGAGGGAGGAGGAGGAGGAGGGATGAGGGAGGAGGAGGAGGGAGGAGGGAGGAGGAGGGAGGAGGAGGAGGAGGAGGAGGAGGGAGGAGGAAACAGTAACAGCTAGCCAGAACTAATGAAACTGAAACAAAGAGAGAGATAGTTAAATACAATAGGCTACTACAACAACCAGACAATATACATTCATAACCATACAATGAGGAGTAAGAGGAGGAGGAGGGAGGAGGGAGGAGGAGGGAGGAGGGGGAGGAGTAGGAGGAGGAGGAGGGAGGAGGAGGGAGGAGGAGGAACCAGTAACAGCTAGCCAGAACTAATGAAACTGAAACAAAGAGAGAGATAGTTAAATACAATAGGCTACTACAACAACCAGACAATATACATTCATAACCATACAATGAGGAGTAAGAGGAGGAGGAGGGAGGAGGAGGAGGAGGAGGGAGGAGGAGGAGGAGGAGGAGGGAGGAGGAGGAGGAGGGAGGAGGAGGAGGGAGGGAGGAGGAGGAGGAGGAGGAGGGAGGAGGAGGAGGGAGGAGGAGGAGGAGGAGGAGGGAGGAGGGAGGAGGAGGGAGGAGGAGGAGGGAGGAGGAGGAGGAGATGAGGAGGAGGAGGAGGAGGGAGGAGGGAGGAGGAGGGAGGAGGAGATGAGGAGGAGGAGGAGGAGGAGGAGGAGGAGGAGGAGGAGGAGGAGGAAACAGTAACAGCTAGCCAGAACTAATGAAACTGAAACAAAGAGAGAGATAGTTAAATACAATAGGCTACTACAACAACCAGACAATATACATTCATAACCATACAATGAGGAGGAGGAGGAGGAGGGAGGAGGAGCAGATGAGGAGGAGGGAGGAGGGAGGAGGAGGGGGAGGAGGAGGGAGGAGGAGGAGGAGATGAGGAGGAGGAGGAGGAGGAGATGAGGAGGAGGAGGAAACAGTAACAGCTAGCCAGAACTAATGAAACTGAAACAAAGAGAGAGATAGTTAAATACAATAGGCTACTACAACAACCAGACAATATACATTCATAACCATACAATCAGGAGGAGGAGGAGGAGGGAGGAGGAGGAGGAGGAGGGAGGAGGAGGGAGGAGGAAACAGTAACAGCTAGCCAGAACTAATGAAACTGAAACAAAGAGAGAGATAGTTAAATACAATAGGCTACTACAACAACCAGACAATATACATTCATAACCATACAATGAGGAGGAGGAGGAGGAGGAGGAGGGAGGAGGAGGAGGAGAGGAGGAGGAGGAGGAGGAGGAGGAGGAAACAGTAACAGCTAGCCAGAACTAATGAAACTGAAACAAAGAGAGAGATAGTTAAATACAATAGGCTACTACAACAACCAGACAATATACATTCATAACCATACAATGAGGAGGAGGAGGAGGAGGGAGGAGGAGGAGATGAGGAGGAGGGAGGAGGAGGAGGAGGAGGAGGTGGAGGGAGGAGGAGGAGGAGGGAGGAGGAGGGAGGAGGAGGAGGAGGGAGGATGAGGAGGGAGGATGAGGAGGAGGAGGAGGAGATGAGGAGGAGGAGGAGGAGGAGGAGATGAGGAGGAGGAGATGAGGAGGAGGAGGAAACAGTAACAGCTAGCCAGAACTAATGAAACTGAAACAAAGAGAGAGATAGTTAAATACAATAGGCTACTACAACAACCAGACAATATACATTCATAACCATACAATGAGGAGGAGGAGGAGGAGGTAGGAGGAGGAGGAGGAGGGAGGAGGGAGGAGGAGGGAGGAGGAAACAGTAACAGCTAGCCAGAACTAATGAAACTGAAACAAAGAGAGAGATAGTTAAATACAATAGGCTACTACAACAACCAGACAATATACATTCATAACCATACAATGAGGAGGAGGAGGAGGGAGGAGGAGGAGGGAGGAGGAGGAGGGAGGAGGAGGAGGAGGGAGGAGGAGGAGGGAGGAGGAGGAGGAGGAGGAGGAGGAGGGGGAGGAGGAGGAGGAGGAGGAGGAGGAGGAGGAGGAGGAGGAGGAGGAGGAGGAGGAGATGAGGAGGAGGAGGAGATGAGGAGGAGGAGATGAGGAGGAGGAGGAGGGAGGAGGAGGAGGAGGGAGGAGGAGGGGGAGGAGAAGGAGGAGGGAGGAGGAGGGAGGAGGAGGGAGGAGGAGGGGGAGGAGGAGGGTGGAGGAGGGAGGGGGAGGAGGAGGAGGAGGGAGGAGGAGGGAGGAAGAGGAGGAGGAGGAGGGAGGAGGGAGGAGGAGGAGGAGGAGGAGGAGATGAGGAGGAGGAGGAGATGATGAGGAGGAGATGAGGAGGAGGAGAGGAGGAGGAGGAGGAGGGAGGAGGAGGGGGAGGAGGAGGAGATAAGGAGGAGGAGAAGGTGTAGGAGGAGGGAGGAGGAGGGGGAGGAGGAGGGAGGAGGAGGAGGGGGAGGAGGGAGGAGGAGGAGGAGGAGGGAGGAGGAGGAGGAGGAGATGAGGAGGAGGAGGAGATGAGGAGGAGGGAGGAGGGAGGAGGAGGAGGAGGAGGAGGGAGGAGGAGGAGGGAGGAGGAGGGAGGAGGAGGGAGGAGGAGGAGGGAGGAGGGAGGAGGAGGAGAAGGAGGAGGGGAGGGAGGAGGGGGAGGAGGAGGGAGGAGATAAGGAGGAGGAGAAGGAGGAGGAGGAGGGAGGAGGAGGGGGAGGAGATAAGGAGGAGGAGAAGGAGGAGGAGGAGGGAGGAGGGAGGAGGAGGGGGAGGAGGAGGGAGGAGATGAGGAGAAGGAGGAGGAGGAGGGAGGAGGATGAGGAGATGAGGAGGAGGAGGAGGAGGGATGAGGAGGAGGAGGGAGGAGGAGGGAGGAGGAGGAGGGAGGAGATGAGGAGGAGGGAGGAGATGAGGAGGAGGAGAAGGAGGAGGAGGAGAAGGAGGAGGAGGGAGGAGGAGGGGGAGGAGGAGGAGGAGGAGGAGGAGGAGGAGGAGGAGGAGGAGGAGGAGGAGGAGGAGGAGGGAGGAGTTGAGGAGGAGGAGAAGGAGGAGGAGGAGGGAGGAGGGAGGAGGGGGGGAGGAGGAGGGAGGAGATGAGGAGGAGGAGAAGGAGGAATAGGAGGGAGGAGGGAGGAGGAGGGGGAGATGAGGAGGAGGAGGAGGGAGGAGGAGGAGGAGGAGGAGGGAGGAGGGAGGAGGAGGGAGGAGGAGGGGGAGGAGGAGGGAGGAGATGAGGAGGAGGAGAAGGAGGAGGAGGAGGAGGGAGGAGATGAGGAGGAGGGAGGAGGGAGGAGATGAGGAGGAGGAAACAGTAACAGCTAGCCAGAACTAATGAAACTGAAACAAAGAGAGAGATAGTTAAATACAATAGGCTACTACAACAACCAGACAATATACATTCATAACCATACAATGAGGAGGAGGAGGAGGAGGGAGGAGGAGGGAGGAGGGAGGAGGAGGGAGGGAGGGAGGAGGAGGAGGGAGGAGGAGGAGGAGGAGGGAGGAGGGAGGAGGAGGAGATAAGGAGGAGATGAGGAGGAGGAGGAGATGAGGAGGAGATGAGGAGGAGGAGGGAGGAGATGAGGAGGAGGAGGGGGAGGAGGAGGGAGGAGGGAGGAGATGAGGAGGAGGGAGGAGATGAGGAGGAGGAGGGAGGAGGAGGAGGAGGGGGAGGAGGAGGGAGGAGGGAGGAGATGAGGAGGAGGGAGGAGATGAGGAGGAGGAGGGAGGAGGAGGAGGAGGGAGGAGATGAGGAGGAGGGGGATGCGGAGAAGGAAGACAGGGAGGAGGAGGAGAAGGAGAAGGGGGGAGGAGGAGAGATGATAGTAGTGACAAGATGGTAACATCCATAATCATAAGAGAGGGGGGATGAGGAGAAGGGGGGAGGTGGAGGAGGAGGGGGAGGAGGAGAAGGAGTAGGAGGAGGAGGAGGAGGAGGAGAGATGATAGTAGTGACATACCTCTACATTACAACAAGATGGTAACATCCATAATCATAAGAGAGGGGGGATGAGGAGAAGGGTGGAGGAGGAGGAGAGATGATAGTAGTGACATACCTCTACATTACAACAACAAGATGGTAACATCCATAATCATAAGAGAGCAGGAGGTTGAAATGAGGGGGATGAGGAGAAGGAGGGAGGACGAGAAGGAGAAGGGGGGAGGTGGAGAAGCAAGACAGGGAGGTGGGAGGAGGAGGGAGGAGGATGAGGATCATAATCAGTACAAGCTAATGAAAAAAAGAACCAGAGTGAAATACAGCACCTTTACATTACAAAAGCAGGCTATTCTAACCATTCAGAAGCATATCCCTCAAAGGTTACCCTCCTATGTCTTCATTCAAACATCATCTGGCTTCCCTCTCTGAGGGGGATGGTATGAAGTCATTAAGAGCATGACCCCATGACCCTGGAGCTCATTGGCTGTAAGGTAGGAGATGGTCCTCATCGCTGAGCATAGATCGATAGACTGGATGGAGCAGAGGCTATGTCCCAAATGGCACCCTGTTCCCTGTATAGGACTCTGGTCTAAAGTAGTGCACTATATAGGGAATAGGGTTCTATAAGGCTCTGGTCTAAAGTAGTGCACTATATAGGGGATAGGGTTCTATAGAGTCCTGGTCTAAAGTAGTGCACTATATAGGGAATAGGGTGTCATTTTGGATGCAGAATTGGGCCTCACACCACCTCTAGCCAATTACACCATCCCAAATGTGTCATGAATGTGTCAACGAGCTCACGCCTTGGACATACCCCTACGCCCCCCTGCCCCCCCCAACGCCCTCCTGTCCTACCCGCCCGCCCTCCTGTCGGACGAGAAGGGGTGTCAAGCGTCATTTCCCCCAATTCTGTGAAATGGTGCGGGAAAAAACAGGGAAGAGAGGAGGCACTCCCCACAGCGTCTATCAATCCTGACAGCTGGTGACTGTATGGTGTGTGTGTGGGTGTGGCGGTGACCTCCTGTGAAACTTCATCTCTGTGCCCCTTCTCTATCTGTCATTGATTGAGGGAGGAGGGGGACGGGGGTGTTGCGTTGGAGAGGGAGGGGTCGAGGAGAGATGGATGGTGTAAAGTAGCCCCCCTCAACACCACCAGCTCCCCACCAGCCACCCACCAGCATCTCCACCCTCCTCAGATTCATAATTCAGTGTGTCTCCTCTCACACCAGGCTGTGCTGCCTGCTAGCGTCTCAGCTCCCCCAACCATGCTGCTGCCCAGCGTCTGGATCATAAAACAGAAGAAACCCATGCAGAGCCTGCTTCACTACCCTCTACCACTGTTCCTCTAGGCTCTCTTCTCTCTTCTCTCTCTCTCTCGCTCTCTCTCGCTCGCTCTCTCTCGCTCGCTCTCTCTCGCTCTCTCTCGCTCTCTTTCTCTCGCTCTCTCTCGCTCGCCCCCTCTCTCTTGCTCTTTCTCCCTCTCTCCCTCTTTTACCCTCTCTCTCTCTCCCTCTTTAACCCTCTCTCTCTCTCTCTCTCACTCTCTCTTGCTCGCTCTCTCTCTCTCTCGCTCTTTCTCCCTCTCCCTCTCCCTCTCCCTCTCCCTCTCTCTCCCTCTCCCTCTCCCGCTCTCTCTCTCGCTCTCTCTCCCTCTCCCTCTCTCTCCCTCTCCCTCTCTCTCTCTCTCTCTCCTCTTTCCCCTCTCTCTCTTTCTCTCTCTCTCATACGGTAGTTGTATAATTTCTTCAGGTTGTTCAGGGCCCCAGATCCAACCCCTCAGCTCCAGTTGAGGGGTTTGGGAAGTGATTTTGTCCTTGTCAGGATTCAGCTGCAGCAGTTGGCTGTAGAAGTGTGTCTGTTGGGTTGTTGTAACAGTGACACTGGAGTAGCCTTGTAGTTGACTTGGGTTTACTCTCTGTATACAGAGGCTTCAATGAACCTCTGCTCTGCTCTGCCTTGGCCTGAATAGGAAGGAAACGTAGAGGATAGCAGTTCTCTAAGACTTGGCTCGTCTCTCTAGCTGCTAAAAACGCAGAGATTTATATAATATCAGTCAGTGGAAAATGGCAGTCATATAGAGAGGTGATTGAGACCATACTGTTCAGTGAAACAGGGTTGCAAAGCTACTGGTAATTTCCTAAAGTTACCGGAATATTCCTAGATTTTCATAATTAACAGAAAATCTATGGCAATAATATAATAATAATAATGATAATAATAATAATAATAAAAATAATATAATAATAATAATATAGTAATAATAATATAGTAATAATAATATAAAATAATATTAATATAACAATATAATAATACTATTATAACAATATAATAATGATAATAATAATAATAAAAATAATATAAAATAATAAAAATAATATAAAATAATATAAAATAATATAATAATAATGATAATAATAATAAAAATAATATAAAATAATAATAATAGAACAATAATATAATAATAATAATAAAAATAACAATATAATAATAATAATATAATAACAATCATTTTATAATAATAATGTAATAATATAATAATGATAATATAATAATAATAACTATAATAATATAATGATAATCATAATAATAATGATAATGTAATGGTTTAATTTAATAACATATCATACAATATCTAATAATACAATCTATGTTAATTTTGGTAATATACACTTGAATAACGTTTTTAATAAATCACATATAGTATTCATTTATTACATCTGTGTCCATATTGTCCATGAGTTTCTAGTAGATAGACCAGATGGTTCAAGAGAAAACAGGCTAAATAATGAAAAAAGCATCTAATCAACAATGGCATTATTTTCAATTGACTCTGAAACTATTCCAACAATGGACTTTTCCCCCAGCTGCCACAGTTCATCAGGGCTCTCTCAGGCTGAGGATGTGTCATTTAAACCTGACATTTGGCTTGGCTCAAGAAAAAAATGTTGTAAACACGAACGTACGAAAAAAACAACAACCTTTGCCTGAAGACCAAAACAAACAAAAATGTCACAAAATATAGTCATAATATAAACACAAACTGTTCTGGACTGTTTTGGATGGGAAGCATGAGAACTCCTTCAGAGGAAGACTGAGGACTGAGGGAGCTGGGATAAGAGCTATGAGATAGCAAAGAAGGGCGGTGGGGAGTGGAGTGCATATAGGGAGATATAATACCCACGCACAAACAGACAAGGCCATGGCTGATTAATCCATTACTCCAACAGGCGCTCCCACCCTCCTCCACCGTCAATTCCTCCTCTCCTCCAGCCTGCATTCGCTACTTGTCCTGCACGAGCGCCACAGATTTAGTACCTCTCTCACCGCTGGTCAAGGATTTTTCTCTCTCTCTCTCACTCACTCTCTCTCTCTCAATTCAATTAAATCACTCTCTCTCTCTCTCCTTCTCTCTCCCCCTCTTTCTCTCCCCCCCTCTCTCTCTCTCTCAATTCAATTCACTCTCTCCATCCCCCTCTCTCTCTCTCTCTCTCTCTCTCTCTCTCTCTCTCTCTCTCTCTCTCTCTCTCTCTCTCTCTCTCTCTCTCTCTCTCTCTCTCTCTCTCTCTCTCTCTCTCTTCAATTAAATTCACTCTCTCTCTCTCTCTCCTTCTCTCTCCCCCTCTTTCTCTTCCCCCCCTCTCTCTCTCTCTCAATTCAATTCACTCTCTCCATCCCCCTCTCTCTCTCTCTCTCTCTCTCTCTCTCTCTCAATTAAATTCAATCTCTCTCTCTCTCTCAATTAAATTCAATCTCTCTCTCTCACTCTCTCTCTATCTCTCTCCCTCGCTCTCAATTAAATTCTCTCTCTCTCTCCTCTCTCTCTCTCTCTCTCTCTCTCTCTCTCTCTCTCTCTCTCTCTCTCTCTCTCTCTCTCTCTCTCTCTCTCTCTCTCTCTCTCTCAATTAAATTAAATTATCTATCTCCCTCTCTCTCTCAATTCAATTCAATCTCTCTCTCCCCCTCCCTCTCTATCTCTCTCCCTCGCTCTCAATTAAATTATCTCTCTCTCTCGCTCTCAATTAAACTATCTCTCTCTCTCTCTCTCTCTCTCTCACTCCTACTCTCACCCTTACTCTCACTCTCAGCCTCACTCTCACCCTCACTCTCACAGAGATCAGTCTAACCCCTGGTTAAATCCTTGACCAAATATTTGACCATGGTTACTGATCAAAACCTTAGAAAAACCTTGACAAAGTACAGGCTCAGTGAGCACAGCCTTGCCATTGAGAAGGGTAGACACAGGAAAACCTGGCTCCCTGTAGAGGAAAGGCTGTGCAACCACTGCACAACAGCAGAACCTGAGACGGAGCTGCATTTCCTGACAAAATGTCAAAAAATATAAAACAATTAGAGAGTGTAATTTCCCCAAATTTGAAACCCTTGTTCAAGGTTTCAAAGACCTCTCTGATGAGAGTAGGCTACCCGTCCTGTTGGGGGAGGACGCAGAGAGCTGTGGGTTGGCAGCACACTACATTGCTGCCTGCCATAAGTTGAGGGACAGGTGTAGACTAACAGTGAAATGCTTATTTAGGGGGACAGTGGCTGACAGACCAATCAACCTGCACATGTACTCTACTGTATGCTTATTGTTGAATGTATGGGTATTTTTTTATAACCCAACCCTGATCTGTACTTCTCCACAACTTTATCCCTGACCTGTTTGGAAAGCTCCTTGGTCTTCATGGTGCCTCTTGCTTGGTGGTGCCCCTTGCTTAGTGGTGTTGCAGACTCTGGGGTCTTTCAGAACAGGTGTATATATACTGAGATCATTTGACACTTAGATTGCACACAGGTGGACTTTATTTAACTAATTATGGGACTTCTGAAGGTAATTGGTTGCACCAGATCTTATTTAGGAGCTTCATAGTAAAGGTGGTGAATACATATGCACCCACCACTTTTCAGTTTTGTATTTTTTAGACTTTTTTGAAACAAATAATTTTTTTCATTTCACTTCACCAAATTGGACTATTTTGTGTATGTTCATTACATGAAATCCAAATAAAAATCAATTTAAATTACAGCTTGTAATGAAACAAAAAAGGAAAAACACCAAGGGGGATGAATACTTTTTCAAGACACTGTATATCTCCCTCTTTCTCTCTCTGTACCTCCATTGGCTAATGTAGTGTTACTCTCATTGCAGTCTCATCCCATCAGTGTGCAACAGCCAGAGAGGGTAATCAAGACTAACGAACTGCAGAATTTTATGGCCAAACATGAGGCTAAACTCCATTCTGTTCCTGTTATAGGTAGACAGACACACTCCACTGCCCTGCAACAAACATTACACACACACACACACACACACACACACACACACACACACACACACACACACACACACACACACACACACACACACACACACACACACACACACACACACACACACACACACACAGAGAGAAACAGAACCAAGGTCACTGTGAAAAGATTAGTACAGCCAGTAAATAGTTTAATTAGGCAAGTCGTTAAGTCTGCTAATAACACAGACAGGCTGTTCTGCTGCTCACTCTGCTATCTATACCTGCTTGGTAAACAACAGGTGTAGACTCACAGTGAAAGGCTTATTTAGGGCCCTTCCCAACAATGCAAATAATATAAAAATTTGTTTAAGTTGGTGTTTGTGCAAAAAAAAGGTAAATTCAGTCCAGGTAACTGTTTGGTTAACTATTTAACTAATGATGGTGTTAGAGTCGTGTGTGGCCATGTAGTCGTGGGTGAACAGGGAGTACAAGAGGGGACAAAGCACACAACCCTGAGGGGCCCCTGTGTTGAGGGTCAAAGTGGCAGATGTGTTGATCCCTACCCTCACCACCTGGGGTGGGGTGGGGGGGGGGGGGGGGTGGCCCGTCAGGAAGTCCAGGACCGAGTTGCAGAGGGAGGTGTTCCATCCCAGGGTCCATAGCGAGAGTTAGGCTGCTGATCTGTTCACTGTCTACTAGAGGAGGGAGAGGAGTTAGGCTAGCTCTACTAGAGAATAGAGAGGAGTTAGGCTAGCTCCATTAGAGGATAGAGAGGAGTTAGGCTAGCTCTACTAGAGGATAGAGAGGAGTTAGGCTAGCTCTACTAGAGAATAGAGAGGAGTTAGGCTAGCTCTACTAGAGAATAGAGAGGAGTTAGGCTAGCTCTACTAGAGAATAGAGAGGAGTTAGGCTAGCTCTACTAGAGAATAGAGAGGAGTTAGGCTAGCTCTACTAGAGGATAGAGAGGAGTTAGGCTAGCTCTACTAGAGAATAGAGAGGAGTTAGGCTAGCTCTACTAGAGAATAGAGAGGAGTTAGGCTAGCTCTACTAGAGAATAGAGAGGAGTTAGGCTAGCTCTACTAGAGAATAGAGAGGAGTTAGGCTAGCTCTACTAGAGGATAGAGAGGAGTTAGGCTAGCTCTACTAGAGGATAGAGAGGAGTTAGGCTAGCTCTACTAGAGGATAGAGAGGAGTTAGGCTAGCTCTGCTAGAGGATAGAGAGGAGTTAGGCTAGCTCTGCTAGAGGATAGAGAGGAGTTAGGCTAGCTCTACTAGAGGATAGAGAGGAGTTAAGCTAGCTCTACTAGAGAATAGAGAGGAGTTAGGCTAGCTCTACTAGAGAATAGAGAGGAGTTAGGCTAGCTCTACTAGAGGATAGAGAGGAGTTAGGCTAGCTCTACTAGAGAATAGAGAGGAGTTAGGCTAGCTCTACTAGAGGATAGAGAGGAGTTAGGCTAGCTCTACTAGAGGATAGAGAGGAGTTAGGCTAGCTCTACTAGAGAATAGAGAGGAGTTAGGCTAGCTCCATTAGAGGATAGAGAGGAGTTAGGCTAGCTCTGCTAGAGGATAGAGAGGAGTTAGGCTAGCTCTACTAGAGAATAGAGAGGAGTTAGGCTAGCTCTATGAGAGAATAGAGAGGAGTTAGGCTAGCTCTACTAGAGGAGGGAGAGGAGTTAGGCTAGCTCTACAAGAGGATAGAGAGGAGTTAGGCTAGCTCTATGAGAGAATAGAGAGGAGTTAGGCTAGCTCTACAAGAGGATAGAGAGGAGTTAGGCTAGCTCTATGAGAGAATAGAGAGGAGTTAGGCTAGCTCTACTAGAGGATAGAGAGGAGTTAGGCTAGCTCTACTAGAGGATAGAGAGGAGTTAGGCTAGCTCTACTAGAGAATAGAGAGGAGTTAGGCTAGCTCCATTAGAGGATAGAGAGGAGTTAGGCTAGCTCTACTAGAGAATAGAGAGGAGTTAGGCTAGCTCTACTAGAGAATAGAGAGGAGTTAGGCTAGCTCTACTAGAGGATAGAGAGGAGTTAGGCTAGCTCTACTAGAGGATAGAGAGGAGTTAGGCTAGCTCTACTAGAGGATAGAGAGGAGTTAGGCTAGCTCTACTAGAGGATAGAGAGGAGTTAGGCTAGCTCTGCTAGAGGATAGAGAGGAGTTAGGCTAGCTCCATTAGAGGATAGAGAGGAGTTAGGCTAGCTCTGCTAGAGGATAGAGAGGAGTTAGGCTAGCTCTGCTAGAGGATAGAGAGGAGTTAGGCTAGCTCTACTAGAGGATAGAGAGGAGTTAGGCTAGCTCTACTAGAGGAGGGAGAGGAGTTAGGCTAGCTCTGCTAGAGGATAGAGAGGAGTTAGGCTAGCTCTACTAGAGGATAGAGAGGAGTTAGGCTAGCTCTACTAGAGGATAGAGAGGAGTTAGGCTAGCTCTACTAGAGGAGGGATAGGAGTTAGGCTAGCTCTACTAGAGGAGGGAGTGGAGTTAGGCTAGCTCTACTAGAGGAGGGAGAGGAGTTAGCCTAGCTCTACTAGAGGAGGGAGAGGAGTTAGGCTAGCTCTGCTAGAGGATAGAGAGGAGTTAGGCTAGCTCTACTAGAGGATAGAGAGGAGTTAGGCTAGCTCTACTAGAGGATAGAGAGGAGTTAGGCTAGCTCTACTAGAGGATAGAGAGGAGTTAGGCTAGCTCTACTAGAGGATAGAGAGGAGTTAAGCTAGCTCTACTAGAGGATAGAGAGGAGTTAGGCTAGCTCTACTAGAGGATAGAGAGGAGTTAAGCTAGCTCTACTAGAGGATAGAGAGGAGTTAGGCTAGCTCTACTAGAGGATAGAGAGGAGTTAGGCTAGCTCTACTAGAGGATAGAGAGGAGTTAGGCTAGCTCTACTAGAGGATAGAGAGGAGTTAGGCTAGCTCTACTAGAGGATAGAGAGGAGTTAAGCTAGCTCTACTAGAGGATAGAGAGGAGTTAGGCTAGCTCTACTAGAGGATAGAGAGGAGTTAGGCTAGCTCTACTAGAGGATAGAGAGGAGTTAGGCTAGCTCTACTAGAGGATAGAGAGGAGTTAGGCTAGCTCTACTAGAGGATAGAGAGGAGTTAGGCTAGCTCTACTAGAGGATAGAGAGGAGTTAGGCTAGCTCTACTAGAGAATAGAGAGGAGTTCGGCTAGCTCTACTAGAGGATAGAGAGGAGTTAGGCTAGCTCTACTAGAGGATAGAGAGGAGTTAGGCTAGCTCTACTAGAGGATAGAGAGGAGTTAGGCTAGCTCTACTAGAGGATAGAGAGGAGTTAGGCTAGCTCTACTAGAGGAGGGAGAGGAGTTAGGCTAGCTCTGCTAGAGGATAGAGAGGAGTTAGGCTAGCTCTACTAGAGGATAGAGAGGAGTTAGGCTAGTTCTACTAGAGAATAGAGAGGAGTTAGGCTAGCTCTACTAGAGAATAGAGAGGAGTTAGGCTAGCTCTACTAGAGAATAGAGAGGAGTTAGGCTAGCTCTACTAGAGAATAGAGAGGAGTTAGGCTAGCTCTACTAGAGGATAGAGAGGAGTTAGGATAGCTCTGCTAGAGGATAGAGAGGAGTTAGGCTAGCTCTACTAGAGAATAGAGAGGAGTTAGGCTAGCTCTACTAGAGGATAGAGAGGAGTTAGGCTAGCTCTGCTAGAGGATAGAGAGGAGTTAGGCTAGCTCTACTAGAGGATAGAGAGGAGTTAGGCTAGCTCTGCTAGACGATAGAGAGGAGTTAGGCTAGCTCTACTAGAGAATAGAGAGGAGTTAGGCTAGCTCTACTAGAGAATAGAGAGGAGTTAGGCTAGCTCTGCTAGACGATAGAGAGGAGTTAGGCTAGCTCTACTAGAGAATAGAGAGGAGTTAGGCTAGCTCTGCTAGACGATAGAGAGGAGTTAGGCTAGCTCTACTAGAGAATAGAGAGGAGTTAGGCTAGCTCTGCTAGACGATAGAGAGGAGTTAGGCTAGCTCTACTAGAGAATAGAGAGGAGTTAGGCTAGCTCTGCTAGACGATAGAGAGGAGTTAGGCTAGCTCTACTAGAGGATAGAGAGGAGTTAGGCTAGCTCTACTAGAGAATAGAGAGGAGTTAGGCTAGCTCTACTAGAGAATAGAGAGGAGTTAGGCTAGCTCTACTAGAGGATAGAGAGGAGTTAGGCTAGCTCTACTAGAGGATAGAGAGGAGTTAGGCTAGCTCTACTAGAGAATAGAGAGGAGTTAGGCTAGCTCTGCTAGAGGATAGAGAGGAGTTAGGCTAGCTCTACTAGAGGATAGAGAGGAGTTCGGCTAGCTCTACTAGAGAATAGAGAGGAGTTAGGCTAGCTCTGCTAGACGATAGAGAGGAGTTAGGCTAGCTCCATTAGAGGATAGAGAGGAGTTAGGCTAGCTCTACTAAAGGATAGAGAGGAGTTAGGCTAGCTCTACTAGAGGATAGAGAGGAGTTAGGCTAGCTCTACTAGAGGATAGAGAGGAGTTAGGCTAGCTCTACTAGAGGAGGGAGAGGAGTTAGGCTAGCTCTACTAGAGAATAGAGAGGAGTTAGGCTAGCTCTACTAGAGGAGGGAGAGGAGTTAGGCTAGCTCCATTAGAGAATAGAGAGGAGTTAGGCTAGCTCTGCTAGAGGAGGGAGAGGAGTTAGGCTAGCTCTACTAGAGGAGGGAGAGGAGTTAGGCTAGCTCTACTAGAGGATAGAGAGGAGTTAGGCTAGCTCTACTAGAGGATAGAGAGGAGTTAGGCTAGCTCTACTAGAGGAGGGAGAGGAGTTAGGCTAGCTCTACTAGAGAATAGAGAGGAGTTAGGCTAGCTCTACTAGAGGATAGAGAGGAGTTAGGCTAGCTCTACTAGAGGATAGAGAGGAGTTAGGCTAGCTCTACTAGAGGATAGAGAGGAGTTAGGCTAGCTCTACTAGAGGATAGAGAGGAGTTAGGCTAGCTCTACTAGAGGATAGAGAGGAGTTAGGCTAGCTCTACTAGAGAATAGAGAGGAGTTCGGCTAGCTCTACTAGAGGATAGAGAGGAGTTAGGCTAGCTCTACTAGAGGATAGAGAGGAGTTAGGCTAGCTCTACTAGAGGATAGAGAGGAGTTAGGCTAGCTCTACTAGAGGATAGAGAGGAGTTAGGCTAGCTCTACTAGAGGATAGAGAGGAGTTAGGCTAGCTCTACTAGAGGATAGAGAGGAGTTAGGCTAGCTCTACTAGAGAATAGAGAGGAGTTCGGCTAGCTCTACTAGAGGATAGAGAGGAGTTAGGCTAGCTCTACTAGAGGATAGAGAGGAGTTAGGCTAGCTCTACTAGAGGATAGAGAGGAGTTAGGCTAGCTCTACTAGAGGATAGAGAGGAGTTAGGCTAGCTCTACTAGAGGAGTGAGAGAGGAGTTAGGCTAGCTCTGCTAGAGGATAGAGAGGAGTTAGGCTAGCTCTACTAGAGGATAGAGAGGAGTTAGGCTAGCTCTACTAGAGAATAGAGAGGAGTTAGGCTAGCTCTACTAGAGAATAGAGAGGAGTTAGGCTAGCTCTACTAGAGAATAGAGAGGAGTTAGGCTAGCTCTACTAGAGAATAGAGAGGAGTTAGGCTAGCTCTACTAGAGGATAGAGAGGAGTTAGGATAGCTCTGCTAGAGGATAGAGAGGAGTTAGGCTAGCTCTACTAGAGAATAGAGAGGAGTTAGGCTAGCTCTACTAGAGGATAGAGAGGAGTTAGGCTAGCTCTGCTAGAGGATAGAGAGGAGTTAGGCTAGCTCTACTAGAGGATAGAGAGGAGTTAGGCTAGCTCTGCTAGACGGATAGAGAGGAGTTAGGCTAGCTCTACTAGAGAATAGAGAGGAGTTAGGCTAGCTCTACTAGAGAATAGAGAGGAGTTAGGCTAGCTCTGCTAGACGATAGAGAGGAGTTAGGCTAGCTCTACTAGAGAATAGAGAGGAGTTAGGCTAGCTCTGCTAGACGATAGAGAGGAGTTAGGCTAGCTCTACTAGAGAATAGAGAGGAGTTAGGCTAGCTCTGCTAGACGATAGAGAGGAGTTAGGCTAGCTCTACTAGAGAATAGAGAGGAGTTAGGCTAGCTCTGCTAGACGATAGAGAGGAGTTAGGCTAGCTCTACTAGAGGATAGAGAGGAGTTAGGCTAGCTCTACTAGAGAATAGAGAGGAGTTAGGCTAGCTCTACTAGAGAATAGAGAGGAGTTAGGCTAGCTCTACTAGAGGATAGAGAGGAGTTAGGCTAGCTCTACTAGAGGATAGAGAGGAGTTAGGCTAGCTCTACTAGAGAATAGAGAGGAGTTAGGCTAGCTCTGCTAGAGGATAGAGAGGAGTTAGGCTAGCTCTACTAGAGGATAGAGAGGAGTTCGGCTAGCTCTACTAGAGAATAGAGAGGAGTTAGGCTAGCTCTGCTAGACGATAGAGAGGAGTTAGGCTAGCTCCATTAGAGGATAGAGAGGAGTTAGGCTAGCTCTACTAAAGGATAGAGAGGAGTTAGGCTAGCTCTACTAGAGGATAGAGAGGAGTTAGGCTAGCTCTACTAGAGGATAGAGAGGAGTTAGGCTAGCTCTACTAGAGGAGGGAGAGGAGTTAGGCTAGCTCTACTAGAGAATAGAGAGGAGTTAGGCTAGCTCTACTAGAGGAGGGAGAGGAGTTAGGCTAGCTCCATTAGAGAATAGAGAGGAGTTAGGCTAGCTCTGCTAGAGGAGGGAGAGGAGTTAGGCTAGCTCTACTAGAGGAGGGAGAGGAGTTAGGCTAGCTCTACTAGAGGATAGAGAGGAGTTAGGCTAGCTCTACTAGAGGATAGAGAGGAGTTAGGCTAGCTCTACTAGAGGAGGGAGAGGAGTTAGGCTAGCTCTACTAGAGAATAGAGAGGAGTTAGGCTAGCTCTACTAGAGGAGGGAGAGGAGTTAGGCTAGCTCCATTAGAGGATAGAGAGGAGTTAGGCTAGCTCTGCTAGAGGAGGGAGAGGAGTTAGGCTAGCTCTACTAGAGGAGGGAGAGGAGTTAGGCTAGCTCTACTAGAGGATAGAGAGGAGTTAGGCTAGCTCTACTAGAGGATAGAGAGGAGTTAAGCTAGCTCTACTAGAGGATAGAGAGGAGTTAGGATAGCTCTACTAGAGAATAGAGAGGAGTTAAGCTAGCTCCACTGGAGGATAGAGAGGAGTGATACATTCCAATCACCTCAAAGAGACATTCCAATCACCGTAAAGAGAGAAATTCCAATCACCATAAAGAGAAACATTCTAATCACCATAAAGAGATACATTCCAATCACCATAAAGAGAGACATTCCAATCACCATAAAGAGAAACATTCTAATC
Organism: Salvelinus alpinus; assembly: GCF_045679555.1. NCBI lineage: Eukaryota > Metazoa > Chordata > Actinopteri > Salmoniformes > Salmonidae > Salvelinus > Salvelinus alpinus. The sequence continues at coordinate 7,450,326 of NC_092094.1, forward strand.
ACCATAAAGAGATACATTCCAATCACCATAAAGAGAAACATTCTAATCACCATAAAGAGATACATTCCAATCACCGTAAAGAGAGAAATTCCAATCACCATAAAGAGAAACATTCTAATCACCATAAAGAGATACATTTCAATCACCATAAAGAGAGACATTCCAATCACTGTAAAGAGAGACATTCCGATCACCATTAAAGAGAGACATTCCAATCACCGTAAAGAGAGACATTCCAATCACCATAAAGAGAGACATTCCAATCACCATAAAGAGACATTCCAATCACCGTATAGAGAGACATTCCAATCACCATAAAGAGAGACATTCAATCACCATAAAGAGACATTCCAATCACCGTATAGAGAGACATTCCAATCACCATAAAGAGAGACATTCCAATCACCATAAAGAGACATTCCAATCACCGTATAGAGAGACATTCCAATCACCGTAAAGAGAGACATTCCAATCACCATAAAGAGAGACATTCCAATCACCATAAAGAGAGACATTCCAATCACCATAAAGAGAGACATTCCAATCACCATAAAGAGAAACATTCCAATTACATTAAAGAGAGACATTCCAATCACCATAAAGAGAGACATTCCAATCACCGTAAAGAGAAACATTCCAATTACATTAAAGAGAGACATTCCAATCACCATAAGAGAGACATTCCAATCACCATAAAGAGAGACATTCCAATCACCATAAAGAGAGACATTCCAATCACCATAAAGAGAGACATTCCAATCAACATAAAGAGAGACATTCCGATCACCATAAAGAGAGACATTCCAATCACCATAAAGAGAGACATTCCAATCACCATAAAGAGAGACATTCCAATCACCACAAAGAGATAAATTCCAATCACCATAAAGAGAGACATTCCAATCACCTCAAAGAGAGACATTCCAATCACCATAAAGAGAGACATTACAATCACCATAAAGAGAGACATTCCAATCACCTCAAAGAGAGACATTCCAATCACCTTAAAGAGATACATTTCAATCACCGTAAAGAGAGACATTCCAATCATCATAAAGAGAGACATTCCAATCACCATAAGAGAGACCTTCCAATTACCATAAAGAGAGACATTCCAATCACCATAAAGAGAGTCATTCCAATCACCATAAAGAGAGACATTCCAATTACATTAAAGATACTTTCCAATCACCATAAAGAGAGACATTCCAATCACCATAAAGAGACATTCCAATCACCGTAAAGAGACATTCCAATCACCATAAAGAGAGACATTCCAATCACCTTAAAGAGAGACATTCCAATCACCTTAAAGAGAGACATTCCAATCACCATAAAGAGAGACATTCCAATCACCATAAAGAGAGACAGTCCAATCTCCTTAAAGAGAGACATTCCAATCACCTTAAAGAGAGACATTCCAATCACCATAAAGAGAGACATTCCAATCACCATAAAGAGAGACATTCCAATCCCCTTAAAGAGAGACATTCCAATCACCTTAAGGAGAGACATTCCAATCACCATAAAGAGAGACATTCCAATCACCATAAAGAGAGACATTCCAATCACCATAAAGAGAGACATTCCAATCACCTTAAAGAGAGACATTCCAATCACCATAAAGAGAGACATTCCAATCACCATAAAGAGAGACATTCCAATCACCATAAAGAGAGTCATTCCAATCACCATAAAGAGAGACATTCCAATTACATTAAAGATACATTCCAATCACCATAAAGAGAGACATTCCAATCACCATAAAGAGAGACATTCCAATCACCTTATAGAGAGACATTCCAATCACCATAAAGAGAGACATTCCAATCAACATAAAGAGATACTTTCCAATCACCATAAAGAGAGACATTCCAATCACCATAAAGAGACATTCCAATCACCGTAAAGAGACATTCCAATCACCATAAAGAGAGACATTCCAATCACCTTAAAGAGAGACATTCCAATCACCTTAAAGAGAGACATTCCAATCCCCTTAAAGAGAGACATTCCAATCACCTTAAGGAGAGACATTCCAATCACCATAAAGAGAGACATTCCAATCACCATAAAGAGAGACATTCCAATCACCATAAAGAGAGACATTCCAATCACCTTAAAGAGAGACATTCCAATCACCATAAAGAGAGACATTCCAATCACCATAAAGAGAGACATTCCAATCACCATAAAGAGAGTCATTCCAATCACCATAAAGAGAGACATTCCAATTACATTAAAGATACATTCCAATCACCATAAAGAGAGACATTCCAATCACCATAAAGAGAGACATTCCAATCACCTTATAGAGAGACATTCCAATCACCATAAAGAGAGACATTCCAATCAACATAAAGAGATACTTTCCAATCACCATAAAGAGAGACATTCCAATCACCATAAAGAGACATTCCAATCACCGTAAAGAGACATTCCAATCACCATAAAGAGAGACATTCCAATCACCTTAAAGAGAGACATTCCAATCACCTTAAAGAGAGACATTCCAATCACCATAAAGAGAGACATTCCAATCACCATAAAGAGAGACAGTCCAATCTCCTTAAAGAGAGACATTCCAATCACCTTAAAGAGAGACATTCCAATCACCATAAAGAGAGACATTCCAATCACCATAAAGAGAGACATTCCAATCCCCTTAAAGAGAGACATTCCAATCACCTTAAGGAGAGACATTCCAATCACCATAAAGAGAGACATTCCAATCACCATAAAGAGAGACATTCCAATCACCATAAAGAGAGACATTCCAATCACCTTAAAGAGAGACATTCCAATCACCATAAAGAGAGACATTCCAATCACCATAAAGAGAGACATTCCAATCACCATAAAGAGAGTCATTCCAATCACCATAAAGAGAGACATTCCAATTACATTAAAGATACATTCCAATCACCATAAAGAGAGACATTCCAATCACCATAAAGAGAGACATTCCAATCACCTTATAGAGAGACATTCCAATCACCATAAAGAGAGACATTCCAATCAACATAAAGAGATACTTTCCAATCACCATAAAGAGAGACGTTCCAATCACCATAAAGAGACATTCCAATCACCGTAAAGAGACATTCCAATCACCATAAAGAGAGACATTCCAATCACCTTAAAGAGAGACATTCCAATCACCTTAAAGAGAGACATTCCAATCACCATAAAGAGAGACATTCCAATCACCATAAAGAGAGACAGTCCAATCTCCTTAAAGAGAGACATTCCAATCACCTTAAAGAGAGACATTCCAATCACCATAAAGAGAGACATTCCAATCACCATAAAGAGAGACATTCCAATCCCCTTAAAGAGAGACATTCCAATCACCTTAAGGAGAGACATTCCAATCACCATAAAGAGAGACATTCCAATCACCATAAAGAGAGACATTCCAATCACCATAAAGAGAGACATTCCAATCACCATAAAGAGAGTCATTCCAATCACCATAAAGAGAGACATTCCAATTACATTAAAGATACATTCCAATCACCATAAAGAGAGACATTCCAATCACCATAAAGAGAGACATTCCAATCACCTTATAGAGAGACATTCCAATCACCATAAAGAGAGACATTCCAATCAACATAAAGAGATACATTCCAATCACCATAAAGAGAGACATTCCAATCACCATAAAGAGAGACATTCCAATCACCATAAAGAGAAACATTCCAATCACCTTAAAGAGAGACATTCCAAACACCATAAAGAGAGACATTCCAATCAACATAAAGAGAGACATTCCAATCAACATAAAGAGAGACATTCCAATCACCATAAAGAGAGACATTCCAATCAACATAAAGAGAGACATTCCAATCACCATAAAGAGAGACATTCCAATCACCATGAAGAGAGACATTCCAATCACCATGAAGAGAGACATTCCAATCACCATAAAGAGAGACATTCCAATCACCATAAAGAGAGACATTCCAATCACCATAAAGAGACATTCCAATCACCATAAAGAGAGACATTCCAATCACCATGAAGAGAGACATTCCAATCACCATAAAGAGAGACATTCCAATCACCATAAAGAGAGACATTCCAATCACCAGACATTCCAATCAGAGCCCATACACAGATGCAGCTCGCAGCTCCAGCTTTGTGATCAGCCAATCATCTATCAGTGTAATTACACATGAGTAATGAGGTGGAGGGAGAGTGAAAGGGAGGAAGATGGAGAGAGAGAAGGGGCTAGAGAGAGGGATAAGGGGGAGAGAGAACTCAATTTGTTTGGGGCAGTGTAGAAACTTTCCATGCAATTAGACAGTAATTCCAATCAGAGGCGGCTGAGAGAGTAGATCATCATCTGGTCTAACAGTGGGTTTATGGTCATGATGATAAAGAGAGGGAGGGGGGGGGGGGGAGAGAGCGAGAGAGTGAGAGATAGAAAGCGAGAGAGAGAGAGAGAGAGCGCGAGAGAGAGAGAGGTTAAAGGCCCAGGCCAGAACCTACCAACCTTTTTTCACCCCCTCATCCTTCACCATCGATTCCACCAGGCAATTTAACAAGCTATTATGCCATCTCATTCTGCTTGACATCACAGAGAGGGGTATTTGTCCTGGTGTAGGTCAGGGAGGGATAAACCGTAATTACGATCCGAATCAACAACCAAATATACCATAAAGTAACCCTAATGTCCATAAATCCAGTGTGGTTAGTGATATGGAGGAATGTACATTGTGGTACACAGGCACAAATACGTTAGCTCTCTGACACAGTAACAGACTCAGTAAACAACAAGAATACCACTTTCACAGTGGTATAAAAAAAAAACACAAAGCAATGTAATGTCACAGTGGGAGAAATATCTTTACTCTACTCAGGTCTACTGAGCCCGAGAGGCATACAGGAGCTTTCCTCAGGGGGACGAGCTGTGAGAATAACTTTTCTCTATGAGAGAAAAATCGAAAAAGGGAAGCCAGAAGGACACAGGGAGAGAAGCAATGGGATAGAGTAGGAGAGACAGCTCACAGAAAGGGGGATTGTTGAAAATAAATACCACGTATGTTTTGAATTCTCTCTCTATGGTGTAAGACAGAGTTCACATCAGTCAGAAAACCAGTAACACCAGGCAGGTTCCCATTCACCCAGGTTCATTCCACAAAAGCCATGTCAGAAGGAAATGATCATTGCGACATGTGTGATGAAAATAAGTAGGCACATGAGAATGATTAGAATAGGGCAAATATTAGTCAAGTCTTGAATTCTACCAGTGCTGGCTTACGCTGGCTACCAGAGACATGGAACAGATAGGTGGGAGGGCATACAGGCTGTCGACCAATTAAAACAGATAGGTGGGAGGGCATACGGGCTGTCGACCAATTAAAACAGATAGGTGGGAGGGCATACAGGCTGTCGACCAATTAAAACAGATAGGTGGGAGGGCATACAGGCTGTCGACCAATTAAAACAGATAGGTGGGAGGGCATACAGGCTGTCGACCAATTAAAACAGATAGGTGGGAGGGCATACAGGCTGTCGACCAGTTAAAACAGATAGGTGGGAGGGCATACAGGCTGTCGACCAATTAAAACAGATATGTGGGAGGGCATACAGGCTGTCGACCAATTAAAACAGATAGGTGGGAGGGCATACAGGCTGTCGACCAATTAAAACAGATAGGTGGGAGGGCATACAGGCTGTCGACCAATTAAAACAGATATGTGGGAGGGCATACAGGCTGTCGACCAATTAAAACAGATAGGTGGGAGGGCATACAGGCTGTCGACCAATTAAAACAGATAGGTGGGAGGGCATACAGGCTGTCGACCAATTAAAACAGATAGGTGGGAGGGCATACAGGCTGTCGACCAATTAAAACAGATAGGTGGGAGGGCATACAGGCTGTCGACCAATTAAAACAGATAGGTGGGAGCGCATACAGGCTGTCGACCAATTAAAACAGATAGGTGGGAGGGCATACAGGCTGTCGACCAATTAAAACAGACAGGTGGGAGGGGAGTACAGGCTGTCGACCAATTAAAATAGACAGGTGGGAGGGGAATACAGGCTGTCGACCAATTAAAACAGATAGGTGGGAGGGGAGTACAGGCTGTCGACCAATTAAAACAGACAGGTGGGAGGGGAGTACAGGCTGTCGACCAATTAAAACAGACAGGTGGGAGGGGAATACAGGCTGTCGACCAATTAATAAAACAGATAGGTGGGAGGGGAATACAGGCTGTCGCCAATTTATTACTGCACAATTTGTCGAATAGGATAATAAAAACATTTCAACCACATTCTTATTCGATATTCTAGGTTTTTGCAACAAACAATTTTTTTTGTTAAAGGTGTGACATCATTACGTCCAGCTATTTTTATCAACACAAGATTATTCATTGGAAACGCACCACAGCAGGACATTTTCTCAAATCTATTTTCTGTGCAAACTTTCTAAATGTCGACAAAAAATATCACTGCACAAGTTAATGGAACGAACATCAGCAGTCTCTTACTCAGCCAGGTCTCTTACCACACAGTTAAATAGTCCCATGAGTTTGACAAAGCAAGACTATAACACCAACCACAATGAGACAAGAGAACACACGGAATGGTCTAGAACACCAGTAACAATGAGACAAAAGAACACACAGAATGGTCCAGAACACCAGTAACAATGAGACAAGAGAACACACGGAATGGTCTAGAACACCAGTAACAATGAGACAAGAGAACACACAGAATGGTCTAGAACACCAGTAACAATGAGACAAGAGAACACACAGAATGGTCTAGAACACCAGTAACAATGAGACAAGAGAACACACGGAATGGTCTAGAACACCAGTAACAATGAGACAAGAGAACACACGGAATGGTCTAGAACACCAGTAACAATGAGACAAGAGAACACACAGAATGGTCCAGAACACCAGTAACAATGAGACAAGAGAACACACAGAATGGTCTAGAACACCAGTAACAATGAGACAAGAGAACACACGGAATGGTCTAGAACACCAGTAACAATGAGACAAGAGAACACACGGAATGGTCTAGAACACCAGTAACAATGAGACAAGAGAACACACGGAATGGTCTAGAACACCAGTAACAATGAGACAAGAGAACACACAGAATGGTCTAGAACACCAGTAACAATGAGACAAGAGAACACACGGAATGGTCTAGAACACCAGTAACAATGAGACAAGAGAACACATGGAATGGTCTAGAACACCAGTAACAATGAGACAAGAGAACACACGGAATGGTCTAGAACACCAGTAACAATGAGACAAGAGAACACACAGAATGGTCCAGAACACCAGTAACAATGAGAAGAGAACACACAGAATGGTCTAGAACACCAGTAACAATGAGACAAGAGAACACACGGAATGGTCTTGGATTAATAATAAGGAGGTTAACAGATATATAGGTCTATAGGTCTTTCTGTCCATGTGGTGTAACAGCATTAGATGTGGTGAGAGCCGGGTAAGATACTGGACAAAGAGTAGTGGTGAATGACTGACAGGCACATTTGTGAGAGAGACAGAAAAAGAGTCAACACGCTCAATAGGCATTTAGAGAGAGACGGAGTGAGGGATGACAGCTGAGAGGAGGAGTGTAGGGAGGGGAGGATGGATGAATGAGGGGGTGAGAGGGAGAATTAGGGGGAAGGTGAGGGGTCGCTCTAGCCCATATCGTGGTGGGAGGGGGCTTTCTGCTGACCCCTTGACCTGTGTGTGTGTGTGTGTGTGTGTGTGTGTGTGTGTGTGTGTGTGTGTGTGTGTGTGTGTGTGTGTGTGTGTGTGTGTGTGTGTGTGTGTGTGTGTGTGTGTGTGTGTGTGTGTGTGTGTGTCGGTACTTACGATTATCACAATACTCCTTATTCTATATGTATTGTGATGATTCAATACTGCTTTTTTTTTTGCGATATTACTCACCATATGTCTGCTGCAGAGGGACAAGACAGAGCCATGAGAAAACAACTAGTTTTGATCAGTCATGGAAATAAATGTGCTGAAAACAAAATTGTCTCCCTATTTAAAAAGATGGAGAACAAGCTATGAAGGAAAAATAGTGGAGTTTTGGTGCAGGTGCAGCAAACTAGAGCAAAAATATTATTGAGATATTTTCAATAATATTGCGGTACATCTTCAAAAAGACCATCCCGATATGTAACTCTATCGATTTTTCCACCATCACTAGCATGCATGCATCCCTAAAATGTTTTACACTTTTATCCAGAGTGACTTACAGGAGATATTAGGGATAAGTACCTTGCTCAAGGGCACATCGAAAGAGTTATCACCTGCTTGGCTCGGGGATACGAACAAGCAACTTTGCTGTTACTGGCCCAACACTCTTAACCGCGAGGCTACCTGCCTCGCCCTACATACACTAGCCATAATAATGATTCTGGAGCTGGTATGCAGGTATGTCTGGAGCAGGTGTGTCTGGAGCAGGTGTATCAGGAGCAGGTGTGTCTGGAGCAGGTGTGTTAGTAGCAGGTGTGTCTGGAGCAGGTGTGTCTGGAGCAGGTTTGTTAGTAGCAGGTGTGTCTGGAGCAGGTGTGTTAGTAGCAGGTGTGTCTGGAGCAGGTGTGTCTGGAGCAGGTGTGTTAGTAGCAGGTGTGTCTGGAGCAGGTGTGTCTGGAGCAGGTGTGTCAGGAGCAGGTGTGTCTGGAGCAGGTGTCTCAGGAGCAGGTGTGTCTGGAGCAGCTATGTCAGGAGCAGGTTTGTCTGGAGCAGGTGTGTTAGTAGCAGGTGTGTCTGGAGAAGTGTGTCTGGAACAGGTGTGTTTCTGGAGCAGGTGCAGGTGTCTCTGGAGCAGGTGTTTTTGGAGCAGGTGGTTCTGGAGCAGGTGTTTCTGGAGCAGGTGGTTCTGGAGCAGGTGTGTCTGGAGCAGGTGTCTCAGGAGCAGGTGTGTCTGGAGCAGGTGTCTCAGGAGCAGGTGTGTCTGGATCAGGTGTCTCTGTAGCAGGTGTGTCTGGAGCAGGTGTCTCTGAAGCAGGTGTGTCTGGAGCAGGTGTCTCTGGAGCAGGTGTGTCTCAGGAGCAGGTGTGTCTGGAGCAGGTGTCTCAGGAGCAGGTGTCTCTGGAGCAGGTGTGTCTGGAGCAGGTGTCTCAGGAGCAGGTGTGTCAGAAGCAGGTGTCTCAGGAGCAGGTGTGTCAGGAGCAGGTGTGTCTGGAGCAGGTGTGTCAGGAGCAGGTGTGTCTGGAGCAGGTGTCTCAGGAGCAGGTGTGTCTGGAGCAGGTGTCTCAGGAGCAGGTGTGTCTGGAGCAGGTGTCTCAGGAGCAGGTGTGTCTGGAGCAGGTGTGTCTGGAGCAGGTGTGTCTAGAGCAGGTGTCTCAGGAGCAGGTGTGTCTGGAGCAGGTGTGTTTCTGGAGCAGGTCTGTCTGGAGCAGGTGTGTCTGGAGCAGGTTTCTCAGGAGCAGGTGTGTCTGGAGCAGGTGTGTCTGAAGCAGGTGTCTCAGGAGCAGGTGTATCTGGAGCAGGTGTCTCAGGAGCAGGTGTGTCTGGAGCAGGTGTGTCTGGAGCAGGTGTGTCAGGAGCAGGTTTGTCTGGAGCAGGTGTGTTAGTAGCAGGTGTGTCTGGAGAGGTGTGTCTGGAACAGGTGTGTCTGGAACAGGTGTGTTTCTGTAGCAGGTGTCGCAGGAGCAGGTTTCTCTGGAGCAGGTGTTTCTGGAGCAGGTGGTTCTGGAGCAGGTGAGTCTGGAGCAGGTGTCTCAGGAGCAGGTGTGTCTGGAGCAGGTGTCTCTGGAGCAGGTGTGTCTGGAGCAGGTGTCTCTGGAGCAGGTGTCTGGAGCAGGTTTCTCTGAATCAGGTGTGTCTGGAGCAGGTGTGTATGGAGCAGGTGTCTCTGGAGCAGGTGTGGAGCAGGTGTTTCTGGAGCAGGTGTGTCTCAGGAGCAGGTGTGTCTGGAGCAGGTGTCTCAGGAGCAGGTGTCTCTGGAGCAGGTGTGTCTGGAGCAGGTGTCTCAGGAGCAGGTATGTCTGGATCAGGTGTCTCTGTAGCAGGTGTGTCTGGAGCAGGTGTCTCTGAAGCAGGTGTGTCTGGAGCAGGTGTCTCTGGAGCAGGTGTGGAGCAGGTGTTTCTGGAGCAGGTGTGTCTGGAGCAGGTGTGTCTGGAGCAGGTGTTTCTCAGGAGCAGGTGTGTCTGGAGCAGGTGTCTCAGGAGCAGGTGTCTCTGGAGCAGGTGTGTCTGGAGCAGGTGTCTCAGGAGCAGGTGTGTCAGAAGCAGGTGTCTCAGGAGCAGGTGTGTCAGGAGCAGGTGTGTCTGGAGCAGGTGTGTCAGGAGCAGGTGTGTCTGGAGCAGGTGTCTCAGGAGCAGGTGTGTCTGGAGCAGGTGTCTCAGGAGCAGGTGTGTCTGGAGCAGGTGTCTCAGGAGCAGGTGTGTCTGGAGCAGGTGTGTCTGGAGCAGGTGTGTCTAGAGCAGGTGTCTCAGGAGCAGGTGTGTCTGGAGCAGGTGTGTTTCTGGAGCAGGTCTGTCTGGAGCAGGTGTGTCTGGAGCAGGTTTCTCAGGAGCAGGTGTGTCTGGAGCAGGTGTGTCTGAAGCAGGTGTCTCAGGAGCAGGTGTATCTGGAGCAGGTGTCTCAGGAGCAGGTGTGTCTGGAGCAGGTGTGTCTGGAGCAGGTGTGTCAGGAGCAGGTTTGTCTGGAGCAGGTGTGTTAGTAGCAGGTGTGTCTGGAGATGTGTGTCTGGAACAGGTGTGTCTGGAACAGGTGTGTTTCTGTAGCAGGTGTCGCAGGAGCAGGTTTCTCTGGAGCAGGTGTTTCTGGAGCAGGTGGTTCTGGAGCAGGTGAGTCTGGAGCAGGTGTCTAAGGAGCAGGTGTGTCTGGAGCAGGTGTCTCTGGAGCAGGTGTGTCTGGAGCAGGTGTCTCTGGAGCAGGTGTCTGGAGCAGGTGTCTCTGAAGCAGGTGTGTCTGGAGCAGGTGTGTATGGAGCAG
>NC_092094.1:7466266-7483766 GCF_045679555.1 Salvelinus alpinus
CCCATCCTATCACCTCCCCTCCTCCCCTCCTACCATCTCCCCTCCTCCCCTGCTCCCTCCTCCCCTCCCACCATCCCTGCCCGTCTCTTTAGAACAGAGAGAGAGACAGAGAGAGAGAGAGAGAGAGAGAGCGAGAGAGAGAGAGAGAGAGAGAGAAAGAGAGAGAGAAAGCAGTAGAGACACATCATCTGTCTCTCTCTCTCTCTCTCTCTCTCTCTCTCTCTCTCTCTCTCTCTCTCTCTCTCTCTCTCTCTCTCTCTCTCTCTCTCTCTCTCTCTCTCTCTCTCTCTCTCTCGCTCTCTCTCTCTCTCTCTCTCTCTCTCTCTCTATCTCGCTCTCTCTCGCTCTCTCTCGCTCTCTCTCTCTATCTCTCTTTCTCTGTCTCTCTCTCTCCCTCCTTTCATCTCTCTCTCCAGTAGGGGTGAGGGATGAGGTGGTGGAAAGGGTGGTAGGTTCTGGCCTGGGCCTTTAACCTCTCTCTCTCTCTCTCTCTCTCTCTCTCTCTCTCTCTCTCTCTCTCTCTCTCTCTCTCTCTCTCTCTCTCTCTCTCTCTCTCTCTCTCTCTCTCTCTCTCTCTCTCTCTCTCTCTCTCTCTCTCTCTCTCCCTCCCTTCATCTCTCTCTCCAGTATAATATTTGTTATGCAGTGTGATGTTGGATGTTGGTCATCAGCAAGTGTGTTCAGTGTGATGGAAGAATCGTTGTGTCCCAAACTAATACTGTGTCCAAAAATGTCTCTGCTCTGGTCAAAAGTAGTGCACTATATAGGGATTATGGTGACAATTTGGACCAAGTTAAATCCTGTTGGTTTACTGAGCTCAGACCATCAGACCAGGCGGGATGCTCATCCATCTGTGAGGGGTTTACCCGCCAAAACTACTGCCATGACACACACACACACACACACACACACACACACACACACACACACACACACACACACACACACACACACACACACACACACACACACACACACACACACACACACACACACACACACACTCTATAAAACTTCCTCAACTTGGACTGAGTCATGAGAGCCCACCTCACTCTCCCCTGCTGGCCTTGACAACCTTAAAGGGGCAATGCTGGCCTTGACAACCTTAAAGGGGCAATGCTGGCCTTGACAACCTTAAAGGGGCAATGCTGGCCTTGCCAACCTTACTTCTTCGGGATCAGTGTCCCTTCCACGGGACGGTTGAGCTAACGTAGGCTAATGTGATTAGCATGAGGTTGTAAGAAACAAGAACATTTCCCAGGACATAGACATATCTGATATATGCAGAAAGCTGAAATTCTAATCTAACTGCACTGTCCAATTTACAGTAGCTATTACAGTGAAAGAATACCATGCTATTGTTTGAGGAGAGTGCACAGTTTTGAACATGAAAAGTTATTAATAAACAAATTAGTCACATTTGGGCAGTCTTGACACAAAATTGGAACATAAATGCAATGGTTCATTGGATCAATGTAAAACGTTGCACATACACTGCTGCCATCTAGTGGCCAAAATCTAAATTGCACCTGGGCTGGAATAGTACATTATGGACTTTCTCTTGCATTTCAAAGATGATGTAACAAAAAATACAAAAGAACTGTTGGTTTATTCTTTGTATTATCTTTTACCAGATCTATTGTGTTATATTCTACTACATTCCTTTCACATTTCCACAAACTTCAAAGTGTTTCCTTTCAAATGCTACCAAGAATATGCATATCCTTGCTTCAGGGCCTGAGATACAGGCAGTTAGATTTGGGTATGTCATTTCAGGCAAAAATTCAAAAAAAAGAGGCAGGTAATTAAAAAAAAAAAATTACATTTATTTTCTTCTTTATTTAACCAGGTAGGCCAGTTGAGAACAAGTTCTCATTTACAGCTGCGACCTGGCAAAAACAACAACACAGAGTTACACATGGAATAAACAAATGATAGAACACAATAGAAAAATCTGTATACAGTGTGTGCAAATGTAGTAAGATTAGGGAGGTAAGGAAATAAATAGGCCATTGCGGCGAAGTAATTACAATTTAGGATTAACACTGGAGTGATAGATGTGCAGATGATGATGTGCAAGTAGAGATACTGTTGTGCAAAAGAGCAGAAAAACTAAAACAAATATGGGGATGAGGTAGGTAGTTGGTTGGTTGGGCTATTTACAGATGGGCTATTTACAGATGGGCTGTGTACAGATGGGCTGTGTACAGATGGGCTATTTACAGATGGGCTATTTACAGATGGGCTATTTACAGATGGGCTGTGCACAGATGGGCTATTTACAGATGGGCTGTTTACAGATGGGCTATTTACAGATGGGCTGTGTACAGATGGGCTGTTTACAGATGGGCTATTTACAGATGGGCTGTTTACAGATGGGCTATTTACAGATGGGCTATTTACAGATGGGTAATTTACAGATGGGCTATTTACAGATGGGCTATTTACAGATGGGCTATTTACAGATGGGATATTTACAGATGGGCTATTTACAGATGGGCTATTTACAGATGGGCTGTGTACAGCTGCAGCGATCGGTAAGCTGCTCTGACAGCTGATGCTTGAAGTTAGTGAGGGAGATAGTAAGTCTCCAACTTCAGTGATTTTTGCAATTCGTTCCAGTCATTGGCAGCAGAGAACTGGAAGGAAAGGCGGCCAAATGAGGTGTTGGCTTTGGGGATGACCAGTGAAATATACCTGCTGGAGCGCGTGCTACGGGTGGGTGTTGCTATGGTGACCAGTGAGCTGAGATAAGGCGGAGTTTTACCTAGCAAAGACTTATAGACAACCTGGAGCCAGTGGGTTTGGTGACGAATATGAAGCGAGGACCAGCCAACGAGAGCATACAGGTCGCAGGGGTGGGTAGTATATTGGGCTTTGGTGACAAAACGGATGGCACTGTGATAGACTGCATCCAATTTGCTGAGTAGAGTGTTGGAGGCTATTTTGTAAATGACATCGCCGAAGTCAAGGGTTGGTAGGATAGTCAGTTCTTAAAGGGACAATGCTGGCCTTGACAACCTTAAAGGGGCAATGCTGGCTTTGGCAGCCTTAAAGGGACAATGCTGGCCTTGACAACCTTAAAGGGGCAATGCTGGCTTTGTTAAAGGGGCAATGCTGGCTTTGGCAGCCTTAAAGGGGCAATGCTGGCTTTGACAGCCTTAAAGGGACAATGCTGGCCTTGACAACCTTAAAGGGGCAATGCTGGCTTTGTTAAAGGGGCAATGCTGGCTTTGACAGCCTTAAAGGGGCAATGCTGGCTTTGTTAAAGGGGCAATGCTGGCTTTGTTAAAGGGGCAATGCTGGCTTTGACAACCTTAAAGGGGCAATGCTGGCTTTGACAGCCTTAAATGGGCAATGCTGGCTTTGACAGCCTTAAAGGGGCAATGCTGGCTTTGACAGCCTTAAAGGGGCAATGCTGGCTTTGTTAAAGGGGCAATGCTGGCTTTGTTAAAGGGGAAATGCTGGCTTTGTTAAAGGGGCAATGCTGGCTTTGACAACCTTAAAGGGGCAATGCTGGCTTTGTTAAAGGGGCAATGCTGGCTTTGACAATCTTAAAGTGGCAATGATGGCTTTGTTAAAGGGGCAATGCTGGCTTTGTTAAAGGGGCAATGCTGGCTTTGTTAAAGGGGCAATGCTGGCTTTGACAGCCTTAAAGGGGCAATCTGCAGTTGCTACATCCATAAATGAATCACTTATAAATGCCTCATGAGCTCAACTGCCATAGAACCCAAAATATAAGCTTGTTCTACTCCAATGTTTGTAATCAAAGTAGATATCTATGAACATTATAGGCTGTATCCTCATAACATGGTTCAAACTATAATGTTGATATAATGGATAAATCAGTCCTTGCATACATAGCTCTGTCTATGAATTTCAGAGTGGTAAACATTTCTCCAGCCCCATGTTCTTTGTTTCAACTGCAGATTGTACCTTTAACCTTAAGCCTTCCTGAACCCCCCCCCCCCCCCCCACACACACACACACACACACACACACACCTCAGGTGTCAGGTGTCATGGTCATGGTCAGTACCGTCTTGTAATGGCCTGAGGCTTTGTATCCTTGGAGAATTATATGCGTGTGTGTGTGTGTGTGTGTGTGTGTGTGTGTAAGGTGTGTGTGTGTGTGTGTGTGTGTGTGTGTGTGTGTGTGTGTGTGTGTGTGTGTAAGGTGTGTGTGTGTGTAAGGTGTGTGTGTGTATGTGTGTGTGTGTGTGTAAGGTGTGTAACGTGTGTGTGCGTGTGTGTGTGTATGTGTGTGTGTGTAAGGTGTGTGTGTGTATGTGTGTGTGTGTAAGGTGTGTAACGTGTGTGTGTGTGTGTGTGTGTGTGTGTGTGTGTGTGTGTGTAAGGTGTGTGTGTGTATGTGTGTGTGTGTAAGGTGTGTAACGTGTGTGTGTGTGCGTGTGTGTGTGTGTGTGACTGAAGGAAAGGTTTTGAACAAACAGCTGAACGACTTTCTCCTGTGTCTTGAGGGCTGGAGGAAGAGGGATAGAAGAATGGAGGGAGAGGGGGATATGAGGGGGATATGATGGGAGATGGAGGGCTGGAGGGAGGGGGGGATGGGAGATGGAGGGATGGAGGGATGGGAGATGGAGGGATGGAGGGAGGGGGGGATGGGAGATGGAGGAATGGAGGGAGAGGGGGATATGATGGGAGATGGAGGGCTAGAGGGAGGGGGGGATGGGAGATGGAGGGCTGGAGGGAGGGAGGATGGGAGATGGAGGGAGGGGGGGATGGGAGATGGAGGGAGGGGGGATGGAGGGAGGGGGGGATGGGAGATGGAGGGATGGAGGGAGGGGGGGATGAGAGATGGAGGGAGGGGGGATGGAGGGAGGGGGGGATGGGAGATGGATAGATGGAGGGAGGGAGGGGTGCAGGGCGGACGGTATTTGTTGCTTCTTCTTCAGAATGAATCCTCACCATCAGGGGCATAGGGAGAAGAGGAGGATGGAGAGATGGAGAGGAGGAGGATGGAGGGAGGAGAGGAGGAGGATGGGAGGAAGATGGAGGGATGGAGAGGAGGAGGATGGATGGAGGGATGGAGAGGAGGAGGATGGAGGGATGGAGAGGAGGAGGATGGAGGGAGGAGAGGAGGAGGATGGGAGGAGGATGGAGGGAGGAGAGGATGGAGGGATGGAGAAGAGGAGGATGGAGGGATGGAGAGGAGGAGGATGGAGGGAGGAGAGGAGGAGGATGGGGGGGAAGATGGAGGGATGGAGAGGAGGGGGATGGAGGGAGGAGAGGATGGAGGGATGGAGAGGAGGAGGATGGAGGGATGGAGAGGAAAAGGATGGAGGGATGGAGAGGAGGAGGATGGCGGGAGGAGAGGAGGAAGATGGGGGGTGGAGAGGAGGAAGGTGGAGGGAGGGAGGAGTGGAGGAGGATGGGAGGAGGATGGAGAGGAGGAGGATGCAGGGAGGAGAGGAGAGGGATGGAGAGGAGGAGGATGGAGGGATGGAGAGGAGGAGGGTGGAGGGCGGAGAGGAGGAGGATGGACGGAGGAGAGGAGGAGGATGGAGGGATGGAGAGGATGAGGATGGAGGGATGGAGAGGAGGAGGATGGAGGGAGGAGAGGAGGAGGATGGATGGAGGGATGGAGAGGAGGAGGATGGGGGGATGGAGAGGAGGAGGATGGAGGGAGGAGAGGAGGAGGATTGGAGGAAGATGGAGGGATGGAGAGGAGGAGGGATGGAGGGAGGAGAGGAGGAGGATGGAGGGATGGAGAGGAGGAGGATGGAGGGATGGAGAGGAGGAGGATGGAGGGATGGAGAGGAGGAGGATGGAGGGATGGAGGAGAGGAGGCGGATGGAAGGAGGAGAGGGGGGGGACTAGTGAGGAGATGAAGAGGAGAGGAGGAGGATGGGAGGCGGAGAGGAAGGTGAGGGAGGGAGAGAGGGAGGGAGGAGGGTCAGAGGATAACAGGGAGAGGAGAGCAGCAGAGAAGGATGGATTGAGAGGAGGAAGGATGGGAGGAGGAGAGGTCGGGGGAGGGAGCAGGGAGGGATTGAGAGGAGGAGATAGGGTGGAGGAGAGGAGGAAGAGGGAGGGATTGAGAGGAGGAAGGATGGGAGGAGGAGAGGTCGGGGGAGGGAGCAGGGAGGGATTGAGAGGAGGAGATAGGGTGGAGGAGAGGAGGAGGTAGGGTGGATTGAGAGGAGGAGGAGGGAGGGATTGAGAGGAGGAAGGATGGGAGGAGGAGAGGTCGGGGGAGGGAGCAGGGAGGGATTGAGAGGAGGAGGTAGGGTGGAGGAGAGGAGGAGGAGGTAGGGTGGATTGAGAGGAGGAGGAGGTAGGGTGGAACGGGTGTGAAGCATCTGGTTTAAAATGAGATTTCTCTTCTTTATTTATTTAGTTGAACTCATAGCTCAAGGCTATTGGTCTTGCTTTTTGTTGTATG
Organism: Salvelinus alpinus; assembly: GCF_045679555.1. Taxonomy (NCBI): domain Eukaryota; kingdom Metazoa; phylum Chordata; class Actinopteri; order Salmoniformes; family Salmonidae; genus Salvelinus; species Salvelinus alpinus. Next base: position 7,472,672 of record NC_092094.1, read on the forward strand.
TTCTCTACCCCCCTCTTCCCCTTCACTCCCCCACTGTTTTAATGTTGTGTGTGAGTGTGTATGTGTGTGTGTGTGTGTGTGTGTGTGTGTGTGTGTGTGTGTGTGTGTGTGTGTGTGTGTGTGTGTGTGTGTGTGTGTGTGTGTGTGTGTGTGTGTGTGTGTGTGTGTGTGTGTGTGTGTGTGTGTGTGTGTGTGTGTGTGTGTGTGTGTGTCCATGCACTATGTATGTAGCAGACTGGTCTGGTGTCTGTAGGGATGAATGGGCTCTTTAGGGAAAGATCTGTTTTATTAAGTGTGTGTCAGACATGCAGCTATGTACCCCAGTGGAACAGCAACCCCTCCCAGCCTCCCAGGCTGTAGCCTAACACAATGCCTGACAGCAGCTCACATTGAAGCACAGAGAGACATGTTTTAGTTATCTCTCACTCAGAGGTTATGGAGGAGATAGAATAACAGAGGTATATGTTTTAGTTATCTCTCACTCAGAAGTTATGGAGGATGAATGTTCTGTATTTTTGTGTTTTTGTGTGAAATAATTGTGGAGATTTAAGTCCGGGTTTTACTCCCACTATACATAGTACTGTCCTCCCACTATATATACAGTAGTACTGTCCTCACACTATTTATAGTACTCTCCTCCCACTATATATAGTACTGTCCTCCCACTATTTATAGTACTGTCCTCCCACTATATATAGTACTGTCCTCCCACTATTTATAGTACTCTCCTCCCACTATATATAGTACTGTCCTCCCACTATTTATAGTACTGTCCTCCCACTTTATATAGTACTGTCCTCCCACTTTATATAGTACTGAACTCCCACTATATATAGTACTGTCCTCCCACTATTTATAGTACTGTCCTCCCACTTTATATAGTACTGTCCTCCCACTTTATATAGTACTGTCCTCCCACTTTATATAGTACTGTCCTCCCACTATATATAGTACTGTCCTCCCACTATTTATAGTACTCTCCTCCCACTATATATAGTACTGTCCTCCCACTATTTATAGTACTGTCCTCCCACTTTATATAGTACTGTCCTCCCACTTTATATAGTACTGAACTCCCACTATTTATAGTACTGTCCTCCCACTATATATAATACTGTCCTCCCACTATTTATAGTACTGTCCTCCCGCGATTTATAGTACTGTCCTCCCACTTTATATAGTACTGTCCTCCCACTTTATATAGTACTGAACTCCCACTATATATAATACTGTCCTCCCACTATTTATAGTACTGTCCTCCCGCGATTTATAGTACTGTCCTCCCACTTTATATAGTACTGTCCTCCCACTTTATATAGTACTGAACTCCCACTATATATAATACTGTCCTCCCACTATATATAGTACTGTCCTCCCACTATATATAGTACTGTCCTCCCACTATATATAGTACTGTCCTCCCACTATTTATAGTACTGTCCTCCCACTATTTATAGTACTGTCCTCCCACTATTTATAGTACTGTCCTCCCACTATATATAATACTGTCCTCCCACTATTTATAGTACTGTCCTCCCACTATTTATAGTACTGTCCTCCCACTATTTATAGTACTGTCCTCCCACTATATATAGTACTGTCCTCCCACTATTTATAGTACTGTCCTCCCACTATTTATAGTACTGTCCTCCCACTATATATAGTACTGTCCTCCCACTATATATAGTACTGTCCTCCCACTATTTATAGTACTGTCCTCCCACTATTTATAGTACTGTCCTCCCACTATTTATAGTACTGTCCTCCCACTATATATAGTACTGTCCTCCCACTATTTATAGTACTGTCCTCCCACTTTATATAGTACTGAACTCCCACTATATATAGTACTGTCCTCCCACTTTATATAGTACTGTACTCCCACTATTTATAGTACTGTCCTCCCACTATATATAGTACTGTCCTCCCACTATTTATAGTACTGTCCTCCCACTATTTATAGTACTGTCCTCCCACTATATATAGTACTGTCCTCCCACTATTTATAGTACTGTCCTCCCACTATTTATAGTACTCTCCTCCCACTTTATATAGTACTGAACCCCCACTATATATAGTATTGAACTCCCACTATTTATAGTACTGTCCTCCCACTATATATAGTACTATCCTCCCACTATATATAGTACTGTACTCCCACTATTTAAAGTACTCTCCTCCCACTATATATAGTACTGTCCTCCCACTTTATATAGTACTGAACTCCCACTATTCATAGTACTGTCCTCCCACTATATATAGTACTATCCTCCCACTATATATAGTACTGTACTCCCACTATTTAAAGTACTATCTTCCGACTATATATAGTACTGTACTCCCACTATTTATAGTACTGTCCTCCCACTATATATAGTACTATCCTCCCACTATCTATAGTACTGTCCTCCCACTATTTATAGTACTGTCCTCCCACTATATATAGTACTATCCTCCCGCTATATATAGTACTGTACTCCCACTATTCATAGTACTGTCATCCCACTATGTATAGTACTGTCCTCCCACTATATATAGTACTGTCCTCCCACTATATATAGTACTGTACTCCCACTATTCATAGTGCTGTCTTCCCACTATTTATAGTACTGTCCTCCCACTATATATAGTACTGTACTCCCACTATATATAGTACTGTCCTCCCACTATTTATAGTACTGTCCTCCCACTATATATAGTACTGTCCTCCCACTATATATAGTACTGTACTCCCACTATTTGTAGTATTGTCCTCCCACTATATATAGTACTGTCCTCCCACTATATATAGTACTGTACTCCCACTATTTATAGTACTATCCTCCCACTATATATAGTACTGTCCTCCCACTATATATAGTACTGTCCTCCCACTATTTATAGTACTGTCCTCCCACTATATATAGTACTGTACTCCCACTATTTATAGTACTGTCCTCCCACTATATATAGTACTGTCCTCACACTATTTATAGTACTGTCCTCCCACTATATATAGTACTGTCCTCCCACTATTTATAGTACTGTCCTCCCACTATATATAGTACTGTCCTCCCACTATATATAGTACTGTCCTCCCACTATTTGTAGTACTGCCCTCCCACTATTTATAGTACTGTCCTCCCACTATATATAGTACTGTCCTCCCACTATATATAGTACTGTCCTCACACTATTTATAGTACTGTCCTCCCACTATATATAGTACTGTCCTCCCACTATTTATAGTACTGTCCTCCCACTATATATAGTACTGTCCTCCCACTTTATATACTACTGTCCTCCCACTATATATAGTACTGTCCTCCCACTATTTATAGTACTGTCCTCCCACTATATATAGTACTGTCCTCCCACTATTTATAGTACTGTCCTCCCACTATTTATAGTACTGTCCTCCCACTATATATAGTACTGTCCTCCCACTATTTATAGTACTGTCCTCCCACTATTTATAGTACTGTCCTCCCACTATATATAGTACTGTCCTCCCACTATTTATAGCACTGTCCTCCCACTATATATAGTACTGTCCTCCCACTATTTATAGTACTGTCCTCCCACTATATATAGTACTGTCCTCCCACTATTTATAGTACTGTCCTCCCACTATATATAGTACTGTCCTCCCACTATATATAGTACTGTCCTCCCACTATATATAGTACTGTCCTCTCACTATTTATAGTACTGTCCTCCCACTATTTATAGTACTGTCCTCCCACTATATATAGTACTGTCCTCCCACTATATATAATACTGTCCTCCCACTATATATAGTACTGTCCTCCCACTATTTATAGTACTGTCCTCCCACTATATATAGTACTGTCCTCCCACTATATATAGTACTGTCCTCCCACTATATATAGTACTGTCCTCTCAATTTTTATAGTACTGTCCTCGAACTATTTATAGTACTGTCCTCCCACTATATATAGTAATGTCCTCCCACTATATATAGTACTGTCCTCCCACTATATATAGTACTGTCCTCTCACTATTTGTAGTACTGTCCTCCCACTATTTATAGTACTGTCCTCCCACTATATATAGTACTGTCCTCCCACTATATATAGTACTGTCCTCCCACTATATATAGTACTGTCCTCTCACTATTTGTAGTACTGTCCTCCCACTATTTATAGTACTGTCCTCCCACTATATATAGTACTGTCCTCCCACTATATATAATACTGTCCTCCCACTATATGTAGTACTGTCCTCCCACTATTTATAGTACTGTCCTCCCACTATATATAGTACTATCCTCCCACTATATATAGTACTGTACTCCCACTATTCATAGTACTGTCATCCCACTATGTATAGTACTGTCCACCCACTATATATAGTACTGTCCTCCCACTATATATAGTACTGTACTCCCACTATTCATAGTACTGTCTTCCCACTATTTATAGTACTGTCCTCCCACTATATATAGTACTGTACTCCCACTATATATAGTACTGTCCTCCCACTATTTATAGTACTGTCCTCCCACTATATATAGTACTGTCCTCCCACTATATATAGTACTGTACTCCCACTATTTGTAGTACTGTCCTCCCACTATATATAGTACTGTCCTCCCACTATATATAGTACTGTACTCCCACTATTTATAGTACTATCCTCCCACTATATATAGTACTGTCCTCCCACTATTTATAGTACTGTCCTCCCACTATATATAGTACTGTCCTCCCACTATATATAGTACTGTCCTCACACTATTTATAGTACTGTCCTCCCACTATATATAGTACTGTCCTCCCACTATGTATAGTACTGTCCTCCCACTATATATAGTACTGTCCTCCCACTTTATATAGTACTGTCCTCCCACTATATATAGTACTGTCCTCCCACTATTTATAGTACTGTCCTCCCACTATATATAGTACTGTCCTCCCACTATATATAGTACTGTCCTCCCACTATTTATAGTACTGTCCTCCCACTATATATAGTACTGTCCTCCCACTATTTATAGTACTGTCCTCCCACTATTTATAGTACTGTCCTCCCACTATTTATAGTACTGTCCTCCCACTTTATATAGTACTGTCCTCCCACTATATATAGTACTGTCCTCCCACTATTTATAGTACTGTCCTCCCACTATTTATAGTACTGTCCTCCCACTATTTATAGTACTGTCCTCCCACTATTTATAGTACTGTCCTCCCACTATTTATAGTACTGTCCTCCCACTATATATAGTACTGTCCTCCCACTATTTATAGTACTGTCCTCCCACTATATATAGTACTGTCCTCCCACTATTTATAGTACTGTCCTCCCACTATATACAGTGGGGAGAACAAGTATTTGATACACTGCCGATTTTGCAGGTTTTCCTACTTACAAAGCATGTAGAGGTCTGTCATTTTTATCATAGGTACACTTCAACTGTGAGAGACGGAATCTAAAACAAAAATCCAGAAAATCACATTGTATGATTTTTAAGTAATTCATTTGCATTTTATTGCATGACATAAGTATTTGATCACCTACCAACCAGTAAGAATTCCGGCTCTCACAGACCTGTTAGTTTTTCTTTAAGAAGCCCTCCTGTTCTCCACTCATTACCTGTATTAACTGCACCTGTTTGAACTCGTTACCTGTATAAAAGACACCTGTCCACACACTCAATCAAACAGACTCCAACCTCTCCACAATGGCCAAGACCAGAGAGCTGTGTAAGGACATCAGGGATAAAATTGTAGACCTGCACAAGGCTGGGATGGGCTACAGGACAATAGGCAAGCAGCTTGGTGAGAAGGCAACAACTGTTGGCGCAATTATTAGAAAATAGAAGAAAATAGAAGAAGTTCAAGATGATGGTCAATCACCCTCGGTCTGGGGCTCCATGCAAGATCTCACCTCGTGGGGCATCAATGATCATGAGGAAGGTGAGGGATCAGCCCAGAACTACACGGCAGGACCTGGTCAATGACCTGAAGAGAGCTGGGACCACAGTCTCAAAGAAAACCATTAGTAACACACTACGCCGTCATGGATTAAAATCCTGCAGCGCACACAAGGTCCCCCTGCTCAAGCAGGCGCATGTCCAGGCCCGTCTGAAGTTTGCCAATGACCATCTGGATGATCCAGAGGAGGAATGGGAGAAGGTCATGTGGTCTGATGATTCAAAAATAGAGCTTTTTGGTCTAAACTCCACTCGCCGTGTTTGGAGGAAGAAGAAGGATGAGTACAACCCCAACAACACCATCCCAACCGTGAAGCATGGAGGTGGAAACATCATTCTTTGGGGATGCTGTTCTGCAAAGGGGACAGGACGACTGCACCGTATTGAAGGGAGGATGGATGGGGCCATGTATCGCGAGATCTTAGCCAACAACCTCCTTCCCTCAGTAAGAGCATTGATGATGGGTCGTGGCTGGGTCTTCCAGCATGACAACGACCCGAAACACACAGTCAGGGCAACTAAGGAGTGGCTCCGTAAGAAGTATCTCAAGGTCCTGGAGTGGCCTAGCCAGTCTCCAGACCTGAACCCAATAGAAAATCTTTGGAGGGAGCTGAAAGTCCGTATTGCCCAGCGACAGCCCCGAAACCTGAAGGATCTGGAGAAGGTCTGTATGGAGGAGTGGGCCAAAATCCCTGCTGCAGTGTGTGCAAACCTGGTCAAGAACTACAGGAAACGTATGATCTCTGTAATTGCAAACAAAGGATCCTGTACCAAATATTAAGTTCTGCTTTTCTGATGTATCAAATACTTATGTCATGCAATAAAATGCTAATGAATTACTTAAAAATCATACAATGTGATTTTTGGGATTTTTGTTTTAGATTCCGTCTCTCACAGTTGAAGTGTACCTATGATAAAAATTACAGACCTCTACATGCTTTGTAAGTAGGAAAATCGGCAAAATCGGCAGTGTATCAAATACTTGTTCTCCCCACTGTATAGTACTGTCCTCCCACTATTTATAGTACTGTCCTCCCACTATATATAGTACTGTCCTCCCACTATTTATAGTACTGTCCTCCCACTATATATAGTACTGTCCTCCCACTATATATAGTACTGTCCTCCCACTATATATAGTACTGTCCTCCCACTATTTATAGTACTGTCCTCCCACTATATATAGTACTGTCCTCCCACTATATATAGTACTGTCCTCCCACTATATATAGTACTGTCCTCTCACTATTTATAGTACTGTCCTCCCACTATTTATAGTACTGTCCTCCCACTATATCTAGTACTGTCCTCCCACTATATATAATACTGTCCTCCCACTATATATAGTACTGTCCTCCCACTATTTATAGTACTGTCCTCCCACTATATATAGTACTGTCCTCCCACTATATATAGTACTGTCCTCCCACTATTTATAGTACTGTCCTCTCACTATTTATAGTACTGTCCTCCCACTATTTATAGTACTGTCCTCCCACTATATATAGTACTGTCCTCCCACTATATATAGTACTGTCCTCCCACTATATATAGTACTGTCCTCCCACTATATATAGTACTGTCCTCTCACTATTTATAGTACTGTCCTCCCACTATTTATAGTACTGTCCTCCCACTATATATAGTACTGTCCTCCCACTATATATAGTACTGTCCTCCCACTATATATAGTACTGTCCTCCCACTATCTATAGTACTGTCCTCTCACTATTTGTAGTACTGTCCTCCCACTATTTATAGTACTGTCCTCCCACTATATATAGTACTGTCCTCCCACTATATATAGTACTGTCCTCCCACTATTTATAGTACTGTCCTCCCACTATTTATAGTACTGTCCTCCCACTATATATAGTACTGTCCTCCCACATGTTTTTTTCTTCTCAGTTATGGTGTTTCTCTTGTAGGTTCATAGGAGAAGAGGAGGAGGAGGTGTAGGAGGAGGACCAGGAGGAGGAGCAGCATGAGGAGGAGCAGGTGTAGGAGGAGGACCAGGAGGAGGAGCAGCATGAGGATGAGGAGGAGCAGCATGAGGAGGAGCAGCATGAGGAGGAGCAGGTGTAGGAGGAGCAGGAGGTGGAGGAGGAGCAGCATGAGGAGGAGCAGGTGTAGGAGGAGGAGCAGGAGGTGGAGGAGGAGCAGGAGCAGAGGATGGGGCTGAAAACTCCCTGCAATTCAGGTCTGATCATTGGTTCGTTCTCCACAGGGAACTAAACATACAGTATGTTGTTGACGTAGAGCAAACAATACTCCCCGACACACACACACACACACACACACACACACACACACACACACACACACACACACACACACACACACACACACACACACACACACACACACACACACACACACACACACACACACACACACACACACACACACACACACACACACACACACACTCAAGGATATCCCCATGACATGTCCCTTTTCAACATGAAGACACATGTTAGTAGTAGTGACTTTATTGTCCCAGATGGAAAGTGAATTTGCTTCATGTTTTAATGGATATTGACTGGAATGTCCTTGAGTTAAACTGAAACACAGCCTGTTGTCTTTTCCTCATCCTTCCTCCTCCTTCCTCATCCTCCCTCATCCTCCCTCCTCCTTCCTCATCCTTCCTCCTCCTTCCTCATCCATCCTCATCCTTCCTCCTCCTTCCTCCTCCTTCCTCATCCATCCTCATCCTTCCTCCTCCATCCTCGTCCTTCCTCCTCCTTCCTCATCCTTCCTCCTCCTTCCTCCTCCATGCTCATCCTTCCTCATCCTTCCTCCTCCATCCTCGTCCTTCCTCCTCCTTCCTCATCCTTCCTCCTCCTTCCTCCTCCATGCTCATCCTTCCTCCTCCATCCTCATCCTTCCTCATCCTTCCTCCTCCACCCTCTTCCTATATTATTTGGTTGCATGGTGGATGTTGGATGGAAATTTCGGGAGGGGGGGGGGGGTCTAGTCAAATAGGATTTTTGTCTCTCATTCTCTCACTCACACACACTTTCTCTCTATCTCTCTCTCCCCCTCTCTTTCTTTCTCTCTCTTTCTCTCTCCTTATCCCTCATTCACATCACACAGTAACCGCCTCTCTCCTTTCTCTCCCTCTCTTCTCTCCTTTCTCTTTCTTTCTTCATGTCTGCAGACAGTCACAGCCCTCCATCCCTCAGCCATATTATAGTACCATCTGAAGCACAGAGGTGTTGCAGTGCTGTGTGGAGGGACACACCCCTGAGCAATGCACTTCACTATGCTGTTGTCAGTCAGAACTCAATAAGAATTACAGTATAATGACTCATCACTTCTAAATTGTACCAGAAGAAATCCCTTTCTCTCTCTCTCTGTCTCTCTCTCTCTCTCTCTCTCTCTCTCTCTCTCTCTCTCTCTCTCTCTCTCTCTCTCTCTCTCTCTCTCTCTCTCTCTCTGTCTATCTCTCTCTCTCCCTCTCTCTCTCTCTCTCTCTCTCTCTCAATTCAATTCAATTCAAGGGGCTTTATTGGCATGGGAAACATGTGTTAACATTGCCAAAGCAAGTGAGGTAGGTAATATACAAAAGTCAAATAAACAATAAAAATGAACAGTAAACATTACACATACAGAAGTTTCAAAACAATAAAGACATTACAAATGTCATATTATATATATGCAGTGTTGTAACAATGTACAAATGGTTAAAGCACACAAGTTAAAATAAATAAACATAAATATGGGTTGTATTTACAGTGGTGTTTGTTCTTCACTGGTTGCCCTTTTCTTGTGGCAACAGGTCACAAATCTTGCTGCTGTGATGGCACACTGTGGAATTTCACCCAGTAGATATGGGAGTTTATCAAAATTGGATTTGTTTTCGAATTCTTTGTGGATCTGTGTAATCTGAGGGAAATATGTCTCTCTAATATGGTCATACATTGGGCAGGAGGTTAGGAAGTGCAGCTCAGTTTCCACCTCATTTTGTGGGCAGTGTGCACATAGCCTGTCTTCTCTTGAGAGCCATGTCTGCCTACGGCGGCCTTTCTCAATAGCAAGGCTATGCTCACTGAGTCTGTACATAGTCAAAGCTTTCCTTAAGTTTGGGTCAGTCACAGTGGTCAGGTATTCTGCCACTGTGTACTCTCTGTTTAGGGCCAAATAGCATTCTAGTTTGCTCTGTTTTTTTGTTAATTCTTTCCAATGTGTCAAGTAATTATCTTTTTGTTTTCTCATGATTTGGTTGGGTCTAATTGTGCTGTTGTCCTGGGGCTCTGTGGGGTGTGTTTGTGTTTGTGAACAGAGCCCTAGGACCAGCTTGCTTAGGGGACTCTTCTCCAGGTTCATCTCTCTGTAGGTGATGGCTTTGTTATGGAAGGTTTGGGAATCGCTTCCTTTTAGGTGGTTGTAGAATTTAACGGCTCTTTTCTGGATTTTGATAATTAGTGGGTATCGGCCTAATTCTGCTCTGCATGCATTATTTGGTGTTCTACGTTGTACACGGAGGATATTTTTGCAGAATTCTGCATGCAGAGTCTCAATTTGGTGTTTGTCCCATTTTGTGAAATCTTGGTTGGTGAGCGGACCCCAGACCTCACAACCATAAAGGGCAATGGGCTCTATGACTGATTCAAGTATTTTTAGCCAGATCCTAATTGGTATGTTGAAATTTATGTTCCTTTTGATGGCATAGAAGGCCCTTCTTGCCTTGTCTCTCAGATCGTTCACAGCTTTGTGGAAGTTACCTGTGGTGCTGATGTTTAGGCCGAGGTATGTATAGTTTTTTGTGTGCTCTAGGGCAACAGTGTCTAGATGGAATTTGTGGTCCTGGTGACTGGACCTTTTTTGGAACACCATTATTTTGGTCTTACTGAGATTTACTGTCAGGGCCCAGGTCTGACAGAATCTGTGCAGAAGATCTAGGTGCTGCTGTAGGCCCTCCTTGGTTGGTGACAGAAGCACCAGATCATCAGCAAACAGTAGACATTTGACTTCGGATTCTAGTAGGGTGAGACCGGGTGCTGCAGACTGTTCTAGTGCCCGCGCCAATTCGTTGATATATATGTTGAAGAGGGTGGGGCTTAAGCTGCATCCCTGTCTCACCCCACGACCCTGTGTGAAGAAATGTGTGTGTTTTTTGCCAATTTTAACCGCACACTTGTTGTTTGTGTACAT
>NC_092094.1:7491266-7516533 GCF_045679555.1 Salvelinus alpinus
CAGTTTTATTACCATGGATACTACCTTTTATCAGTTTTATTACCATGGAAATGACCTTTTATCAGTTTTATTACCATGGATACTACCTTTTATCAGTTTTATTACCATGGATACTACCTTTTATCAGTTTTATTACCAAGGAAACTACCTTTTATCAGTTTTATTACCATGGATACTACCTTTTATCAGTTTTATTACCATGGAAACGACCTTTTATCAGTTTTATTACCATGGAAACTACCTTTTATCAGTTTTATTACCATGGATACTACCTTTTATCCGTTTTATTACCATGGATACTACCTTTTATCACTTTTATTACCATGGATACTACCTTTTATCACTTTTATTACCATGGAAACGACCTTTTATCAGTTTTATTACCATGGAAACTACCTTTTATCAGTTTTATTACCATGGATACTACCTTTTATCCATTTTATTACCATGGATACTACCTTTTATCAGTTTTATTACCATGGATACTACCTTTTATCAGTTTTATTACCATGGATACTACCTTTTATCAGTTTTATTACCATGGATACTACCTTTTATCAGTTTTATTACCATGGAAACTACCTTTTATCCGTTTTATTACCATGGATACTACCTTTTATCAGTTTTATTACCATGGATACTACCTTTTATCAGTTTTATTACCATGGAAATGACCTTTTATCAGTTTTATTACCATGGATACTACCTTTTATCAGTTTTATTACCATGGATACTACCTTTTATCAGTTTTATTACCATGGATACTACCTTTTATCAGTTTTATTACCATGGATACTACCTTTTATCAGTTTTATTACCATGGAAACTACCTTTTATCAGTTTTATTACCATGGAAACTACCTTTTATCAGTTTTATTACCATGGATACTACCTTTTATCCGTTTTATTACCATGGATACTACCTTTTATCACTTTTATTACCATGGATACTACCTTTTATCAGTTTTATTACCATGGAAACGACCTTTTATCAGTTTTATTACCATGGAAACTACCTTTTATCAGTTTTATTACCATGGATACTACCTTTTATCCATTTTATTACCATGGATACTACCTTTTATCCGTTTTATTACCATGGATACTACCTTTTATCAGTTTTATTACCATGGATACTACCTTTTATCAGTTTTATTACCATGGATACTACCTTTTATCAGTTGTATTACCATGGATACTACCTTTTATCAGTTTTATTACCATGGATACTACCTTTTATCAGTTTTATTACCATGGATACTACCTTTTATCAGTTTTATTACCATGGATACTACCTTTTATCAGTTTTATTACCATGGAAACTACCTTTTATCCGTTTTATTACCATGGATACTACCTTTTATCCGTTTTATTACCATGGATACTACCTTTTATCCGTTTTATTACCATGGATACTACCTTTTATCCGTTTTATTACCATGGATACTACCTTTTATCAGTTTTATTACCATGGATACTACCTTTTATCAGTGTTATTACCATGGATACTACCTTTTATCAGTTTTATTACCATGGAAACTACCTTTTATCCGTTTTATTACCATGGATACTACCTTTTATCAGTTTTATTACCATGGATGCTACCTTTTATCAGTTTTATTACCATTGAAATGACCTTTTATCAGTTTTATTACCATGGATACTACCTTTTATCAGTTTTATTACCATGGATACTACCTTTTATCAGTTTTATTACCATGGATACTACCTTTTATCAGTTTTATTACCATGGATACTACCTTTTATCAGTTTTATTACCATGGAAACGACCTTTTATCAGTTTTATTACCATGGAAACTACCTTTTATCAGTTTTATTACCATGGATACTACCTTTTATCCGTTTTATTACCATGGATACTACCTTTTATCACTTTTATTACCATGGATACTACCTTTTATCAGTTTTATTACCATGGAAACGACCTTTTATCAGTTTTATTACCATGGAAACTACCTTTTATCAGTTTTATTACCATGGATACTACCTTTTATCCATTTTATTACCATGGATACTACCTTTTATCAGTTTTATTACCATGGATACTACCTTTTATCAGTTTTATTACCATGGATACTACCTTTTATCAGTTGTATTACCATGGATACTACCTTTTATCAGTTTTATTACCATGGATACTACCTTTTATCAGTTTTATTACCATGGATACTACCTTTTATCAGTTTTATTACCATGGATACTACCTTTTATCCGTTTTATTACCATGGATACTACCTTTTATCCGTTTTATTACCATGGATACTACCTTTTATCCGTTTTATTACCATGGATACTACCTTTTATCCGTTTTATTACCATGGATACTACCTTTTATCAGTTTTATTACCATGGAAACTACCTTTTATCCGTTTTATTACCATGGATACTACCTTTTATCAGTTTTATTACCATGGATACTACCTTTTATCAGTTTTATTACCATGGAAACTACCTTTTATCAGTTTTATTACCATGGATACTACCTTTTATCAGTTTTATTACCATGGATACTACCTTTTATCAGTTTTATTACCATGGAAACGACCTTTTATCAGTTTTATTACCATGGAAACTACCTTTTATCAGTTTTATTACCATGGATACTACCTTTTATCCGTTTTATTACCATGGATACTACCTTTTATCACTTTTATTACCATGGATACTACCTTTTATCAGTTTTATTACCATGGAAACGACCTTTTATCAGTTTTATTACCATGGAAACTACCTTTTATCAGTTTTATTACCATGGATACTACCTTTTATCCATTTTATTACCATGGATACTACCTTTTATCAGTTTTATTACCATGGATACTACCTTTTATCCATTTTATTACCATGGATACTACCTTTTATCCGTTTTATTACCATGGAAACTACCTTCTTCTACTACTTGTTATTTTGGGATTTGACTTTTGATCATTATTGATATCAATATTGCACTGCATTGTTGAGGGATTTCACTGCACCTTTTATATCTGCTGTAAACTGTATACAGATGTAGGATCTTAATTTGAGCACTCTTTTGTTGTTTAGTATATCTGTTTAGTATATCTGAGTTTTAAAAAGGCATTTTAAGTTTTTGATTTCCACTTTACATTTCAGACGTGATTTGCCCAAAGGAAAAATGTAGCAACCCTTACAAAAAATGTCCATTAATTATTATCCGGGATTATTTCTCCGCTGTAGCAAACTGACTCAAATTAAGATCCTACATCTGTATGTGAAGACTAAAATTAGATTTGTCTGTGAAACTGTGTCCTGCGCTTCTTTCATTCTCTAAAACATAACATCAATTAAAAAACATATCCGTTCACTTGAATCTGTAGTAACATTTCATCAAGTTTTCAATGGAGCAGAAATGGCATAAAATAAATGACCAATATTCATTGAACTATATCTACTTTGGCTATATTTTATTTCCGTACCCAGGGGACAAACTGGCAGCAGGCTTTACATATGGATAGTCACTTTAATAATGTTTCCATACCCAGGGGACAAGCTGGCAGCAGGCTTTACATATGGATAGTCACTTTAATAATGTTTCCATACCCAGGGGACAAACTGGCAGCAGGCTTTACATATGGATAGTCACTTTAATAATGTTTCTGTACCCAGGGGACAAACTGGCAGCAGGCTTTACATATGGATAGTCACTTTAATAATGTTTCTGTACCCAGGGGACAAACTGGGTACAGAAAAAATATTTCACTATCAACGACACACACACAGATTTCTGCAAAGCCTCTCTCCCTCCAAGAACACTCCCTGTGTCCAGCGACTTAAACTCTCAGATTAATTAAATTTAATTAAGCCTAATAAGGAGACCAAGGGAGCTACACACACACACACACACACACACACACACACACACACACACACACACACACACACACACACACACACACACACACACACACACACACACACACACACACACACACACACACACACACACACACACACACACACACACACACACACACACACATACACTTCTGAGGAGAAGCAGAAGGGTTGTGATAACCCCTGACCTCTCTCTTCATTCCCAGCAGACTGACTGACCCCTTATCTACCCTTCCGAGAGAGACATCTCCTCCTATTTTTACACCTCTCTAACTGTAGGTCTTTGACACATTTGGTGCTCCACTTTGGCACATAGTTTGAAGGCCCTGGAGTGGTCATACGAGCAATGTCTTCATTGTGCTTACTGTATTCGTGGTTGTGCATAATGTGTTTCAGTATGTGTCTGGTTATGATGTGTACCTGCCCAGGTGTGTATGATGGTGTGTACCTGCCAAGGTGTGTATGATGGTGTGTATGATGGTGTTTATGATGGTATGTACCTGCCCAGGTGTGTATGATGGTGTTTATGATGGTGTGTATGATGGTATGTACCTGTCCAGGTGTGTATGATGGTGTTTATGATGGTGTTTATGATGGTATGTACCTGCCCAGGTGTGTATGATGGTGTTTATGATGGTGTTTATGATGGTGTGTACCTGCCCAGGTGTGTATGATGGTGTGTAGGATGGTGTGTACCTGCCCAGGTGTGTATGATGGTGTGTACCTGCCCAGGTGTGTATGATGGTGTGTATGATGGTGGGTAGGATGGTGTGTATGATTGTGTGTATGGTGGTGTGTACCTGCCCAGGTGTTTGTGATGGTGTGTGTGATGGTGTGTTTGATGGTGTGTATGGTGATGTGTATCTGCCCAGAGCTTCTGTGACAGAAGAGTCAGAGGACAAGGGGTGTGGCCACCAGGGTTCTGCTTCCTGTCAGCAGTAACAGCAGTCTGTCTCTCATCCATGTCCTGCCCTGGGCCCCCTCCCCCAGCCTCCACCTGTTAGCCTGCTGTCACAAACACATGCATGCACACTAATAATCTACTCTCCTGTCCAAAGCTTAAATTGGAATAATACACTATTGCATGTTTTTTTCTTTACTTCATGTTTTTTGGGGTGTTCGGTGTTCGGGCTTCAACCCAGCGAGAAACGCTGACTAGACATACTCCTGAATGCAGATAGACAGCTGCCCACGCAGGTGAATGGGCGGGGCTGGTGTCACGCCCTGACCATAGTGTACTACTCCTCCTCAGATGAGGAGGACGACGAACGTGACAGAATCACCCACTCAGGTGAATGGGCGGGGCTGGTGTCACGCCCTGACCATATCCATATCCTTCTTACTACTCCTCCTCAGATGAGGAGGACGAAGAACGTGACAGAATCACCCACTCAGGTGAATGGGCGGGGCTGGTGTCACGCCCTGACCATATCCATATCCTTCTTACTACTCCTCCTCAGATGAGGAGGACGAAGAACGTGACAGAATCACCCACTCAGGTGAATGGGCGGGGCTGGGCACGTACACACCATTATTTACAGCAGCTGATGATGAGGAGATTAATCATCAACCCAAATTGAGAACCCTTTTGTTTGATTAAGGGTGAATTTGTTTGTGAGAGATATATTACGTATAACCTACCTAAAAGCAAGAGATCGCTATGTACACAGGTAAGATCAGGGATATTGCCTCTGCGTATTGAAACAGGTCAGATCAGTGATATTGTCTGTCCGTATTGAAACAGGTCAGATCAGGGATATTGTCTCTGCGTATTGAAACAGGTAAGATCAGGGATATTGCCTATGTGTATTGAAACAGGTTAGATCAGGGATATTGCCTCTGCGTATTGAAACAGGTCAGATCAGGGATATTGTCTCTGCGTATTGAAACAGGTAAGATCAGGGATATTGCCTATGTGTATTGAAACAGGTTAGATCAGGGATATTGCCTATGTGTATTGAAACAGGTTAGATCAGGGATATTGCCTCTGCGTATTGAAACAGGTCAGATCAGGGATATTGCCTATGTGTATTGAAACAGGTTAGATCAGGGATATTGCCTATGTGTATTGAAACAGGTTAGATCAGGGATATTGCCTCTGCGTATTGAAACAGGTCAGATCAGGGATATTGCCTCTGCGTATTGAAACAGGTCATATCAGGGATATTGCCTCTGTGTATTGAAGCAGGTCAGATCAGGGATATTGCCTCTGCGTATTGAAACAGGTCAGTATTGTGGTGAAATGGAAGAGGAAAGACTATGTAACTATTGTGACCTCGAAGAAATAGAGAAGCTCTGCTTTGTCTCGCTGCTTGGCCTGTAGGTCAGCATGGTTTGGAGGTCTGCTTTGTCTCGCTGCTTGGCCTGTAGGTCAGCGGTGTTTGGTGCTCTGCTTTGTCTCGCTGCTTGGCCTGTAGGTCAGCGGTGTTTGGAGGTCTGCTTTGTCTCGTTGCTTGGCCTGTAGGTCAGCGGTGTTTGGAGGTCTGCTTTGTCTCACTGCTTGGCCTGTAGGTCAGCGGTGTTTGGAGCTCTGCTTTGTCTCGCTGCTTGGCCTGTAGGTCAGCGGTGTTTGGAGCTCTGCTTTGTCTCGCTGCTTGGCCTGTAGGTCAGCGGTGTTTGGAGGTCTGCTTTGTCTCGCTGCTTGGCCTGTAGGTCAGCGGTGTTTGGAGCTCTGCTTTGTCTCGCTGCTTGGCCTGTAGGCCAGCGGTGTTTGGAGGTCTGCTTTGTCTCGCTGCTTGGCCTGTAGGTCAGCGGTGTTTGGAGGTCTGCTTTGTCTCGCTGCTTGGCCTGTAGGCCAGCGGTGTTTGGAGGTCTGCTTTGTCTCGCTGCTTGGCCTGTAGGTCAGCGGTGTTTGGAGGTCTGCTTTGTCTTGCTGCTTGGCCTGTAGGCCACACGGTGTTTGGAGCTCTGCTTTGTCTCGCTGCTTGGCCTGTAGGTCAGCGGTGTTTGTAGCTCTGCTTTGTCTCGCTGCTTGGCCTGTAGGCCACACGGTATTTGTAGCTCTGCTTTGTCTCGCTGCTTGGCCTGTAGGTCAGCGGTGTTTGGAGGTCTGCTTTGTCTCGCTGCTTGGCCTGTAGGTCAGCGGTGTTTGGAGGTCTGCTTTGTCTCGCTGCTTGGCCTGTAGGTCAGCGGTGTTTGGAGGTCTGCTTTGTCTCACTGCTTGGCCTGTAGGTCAGCGATGTTTGGAGGTCTGGTTTGTCTCGCTGCTTGGCCTGTAGGTCAGCGGTGTTTGGAGGTCTGCTTTGTCTCGCTGCTTGGCCTGTAGGCCAGCGGTGTTTGGAGCTCTGCTTTGTCTCGCTGCTTGGCCTGTAGGTCAGCGGTGTTTGGAGGTCTGCTTTGTCTCGCTGCTTGGCCTGTAGGTCAGCGGTGTTTGGAGGTCTGCTTTGTCTCGTTGCCCTGGCCTGTAGGTCAGCGGTGTTTGGAGGTCTGCTTTGCCTCGTTGCCCTGGCCTGTAGGTCAGCGGTGTTTGGAGGTCTGCTTTGTCTCGCTGCTTGGCCTGTAGGTCAGTGGTGTTTAGAGCTCTGCTTTGTCTCGCTGCTTGGCCTATAGGTCAGCGGTGTTTGGAGGTCTGCTTTGGCTCGCTGCTTGGCCTGTAGGCCAGTGGTGTTTGGAGGTCTGCTTTGTCTCGCTGCTTGGCCTGTAGGTCAGCGGTGTTTGGAGGTCTGCTTTGTCTCGTTGCCCTGGCCTGTAGGTCAGCGGTGTTTGGAGGTCTGCTTTGTCTCGTTTCCCATGGCCTGTAGGTCAGCGGTGTTTGGAGGTCTGCTTTGTCTCGCTGCTTGGCCTGTAGGCCAGCGGTGTTTGGAGGTCTGCTTTGTCTCGCTGCTTGGCCTGTAGGTCAGCGGTGTTTGGAGGGCTGCTTTGTCTCGCTGCTTGGCCTGTAGGTCAGCGGTGTTTGGAACTCTGCTTTGTCTCGCTGCTTGGCCTGTAGGTCAGCGGTGTTTGGAGCTCTGCTTTGTCTCGCTGCTTGGCCTGTAGGTCAGCGATGTTTGGAGCTCTGCTTTGTCTCGCTGCTTGGCCTATAGGTCAGCGGTGTTTGGAGCTCTGCTTTGTCTCGTTGCCCTGGCCTGTAGGTCAGCGGTGTTTGGAGGTCTGCTTTGTCTCGCTGCTTGGCCTGTAGGCCAGCGGTGTTTGGAGGTCTGCTTTGTCTCGCTGCTTGGCCTGTAGGTCAGCGGTGTTTGGAGCTCTGCTTTGTCTCGCTGCTTGGCCTGTAGGTCAGCGGTGTTTGGAGGTCTGCTTTGTCTCGCTGCTTGGCCTGTAGGTCAGCGGTGTTTGGAGCTCTGCTTTGTCTCGCTGCTTGGCCTGTAGGTCAGCGGTGTTTGGAGGTCTGCTTTGTCTCCGCTGCTTGGCCTGTAGGCCAGCGGTGTTTGGAGCTCTGCTTTGTCTCGCTGCTTGGCCTGTAGGTCAGCGGTGTTTGGAACTCTGCTTTGTCTCGCTGCTTGGCCTGTAGGTCAGCGATGTTTGGAGCTCTGCTTTGTCTCGCTGCTTGGCCTGTAGGTCAGCGATGTTTGGAGCTCTGCTTTGTCTCGCTGCTTGGCCTATAGGTCAGCGGTGTTTGGAGCTCTGCTTTGTCTCGTTGCCCTGGCCTGTAGGTCAGCGGTGTTTGGAGGTCTGCTTTGTCTCGCTGCTTGGCCTGTAGGCCAGCGGTGTTTGGAGGTCTGCTTTGTCTCGCTGCTTGGCCTGTAGGTCAGCGGTGTTTAGAGCTCTGCTTTGTCTCGCTGCTTGGCCTGTAGGTCAGCGGTGTTTGGAGGTCTGCTTTGTCTCGCTGCTTGGCCTGTAGGTCAGCGGTGTTTGGAGCTCTGCTTTGTCTCGCTGCTTGGCCTGTAGGTCAGCGGTGTTTGGAGGTCTGCTTTGTCTCCGCTGCTAGGCCTGTAGGCCAGCGGTGTTTGGAGCTCTGCTTTGTCTCGCTGCTTGGCCTGTAGGTCAGCGGTGTTTGGAGCTCTGCTTTGTCTCCGCTGCTTGGCCTGTAGGCCAGCGGTGTTTGGAGCTCTGCTTTGGAAGTGGTGTGTTCTAGGCTGCTTCTCTACAGCGTTTATGTTTGTACCGGAGTTTAACCACAAACACACAGCGGGTGGCTGAGGAGAGTGACAGAACAGAGCTGAGCAGTGGCTCACCACTCACCAGTGTCGGAAGGGTAGAGAGAGAGAGAGAGAGAGAGAGAGAGATAAAGAGAGAGCATAGCCTTGCTACTGAGTGAGGCAGCCAAATGCAGACCTGGCTCTCGAGAGAAGACAGGCCATGT
This sequence comes from Salvelinus alpinus, assembly GCF_045679555.1. NCBI lineage: Eukaryota > Metazoa > Chordata > Actinopteri > Salmoniformes > Salmonidae > Salvelinus > Salvelinus alpinus. Next base: position 7,500,379 of record NC_092094.1, read on the forward strand.
GCCCACTGCCCACAAAATGAGGTGGAAACTGAGCTGCACTTCCTACCCTCCTGCCAAATGTGTGACCACATAAGATATACATATTTCCTACAGATCACACAGACCCACAAAGAATTTGAAAAAAACAATCTAACATTGATAAACTTCCATATCTGTTAGGCAAAATACTGCAGTGTGTAATCACAACAGCAAGATTTATGAGAGAGAGAAGTACCATTATGTGAAATACCACAGTGTGCATTTACAGCAGCAAGATGTGTGACCTGTTGCCACAAGAAAAGGGCAACCAGTGAAGAACAAACACCATTGTAAATACAACCCATATTTATTTATTTTCCCTTTTGTACTTTAACCATTTACACATCGTTACAACACTGTAAATAGACATAATATTACATTTTACATTTCTGTATTCTTTTGGAACTTGTGTGAGTGTAATGTTTACTGTTCACTTTTTATTGTTTATTTCACTTTTGTTTATTATCAATTTCATTTGCTTTGGCAATGTAAACATGTGTTTCCCATGCCAATAAATCCCCTTAAATGGAATTGAGTGGATCTGTGAAGACCTCTACTGTAGTCTACTTTATCACCGACCTCAATCTAGAGTCTCTCAGAGCGTTCACAGTCAGCCAACTGACACCCCTGCCCGCAAACCAAAATTGTTTCTGTGAAAGTTCCCAGAACATTTGTTAGGTTGCGTCAAATGTTCTCATAACACAAAACAACTGTGCTGTTGTGCTGCCATACAGATAATGTTGGTATCAGGGTTCACAAAACTTTCCTTTGATGTTGCAGGAATGTTTACAGAACAGCCTTTCTGTGTTCTTTAAAGGTTCCCAGAACATTTCATTAGGTTGTGGAAACAGTGTGGGTACATTACAAGCGATGGGATCCCTAAACACAATGCTCAGTTGTGATGACATTCATACAATGTTTAAGTTAGGTTGCACAGGACATTCCTATAATGTTGTAAGAATGTTTGACGGAACACGTGGTCTAAATTCTTTAAAAGTTCCCAGAAGATTTAACTGAGTTACGGGAATTGTATGGGATGTTAAAATACTATTATTGTGATATTTACATAGGTTGCACAGAACATTCCCACAATGTTGCACAATGTTGTACAATGTTGCACAATTTCCATTATAAGTCTGTTTTTATGAGGGTCATAGCATATTTTGTTTTTAGGTTTAAAATAATATTACATCGACGTTCACGCAATGTACATTTGACCTTGTCTTGGAGGACCACAGAACATTTCTAAAACGTTTAGGAAACGTTATATTTAAGTTTGACCTAATATTACCACAACATTCTCAGCATGCAAATGTGTCCTTAACTAGATTGGAATACATCCCCATTGAGTTTCTCTCCAGATTGAATGGCAATAAGCATTTTGAGGACTGTATTGTAGGCCCACTACAAGGTGGTATAGACACATGACATTTCCCTTTCATTCATCGGACAGCAGAAGAGCATTTAATCATTTGAATAAAAAACATATTTCTTACACTTCCTTTCAACAGAATATGAAGGCAACCATATTTTGTACTCTTACCAATCTACACAAGTGGGGTAAGAACTTGCAATGTTTGTTTTCAAAACCATGCCAAGTATTTTATCCTTTGAACCACCAAAGGAAGTGCTTTTAAGTCTTCTTTTTTTCTGTATATAGTCATGGAAGTATGGTCAATCAGGAATTCCGAGTTCTGTCACTCACTACGTCACCGTATTCTGTCACTCACTACGTCACCGTATTCTGTCACTCACTACGTCACCGTATTCTGTCACTCACTACGTCACCGTGTTCTGTCACTCACTACGTCACCTTATTATGTCACTCACTACGTCACCGTATTCTGTCACTCACTACGTCACCGTATTCTGTCACTCACTACGTCACCTTATTCTGTCACTCACTACGTCACCTTATTCTGTCACTCACTACGTCACCTTATTCTGTCACTCACTACGTCACCACAGAATCTACAGGAGAGCTAGGCAGTGCAAGCACCCCTGGGGTGCTACTATAGATTTACAGTAGAAGTGCCTGTCCAAGAAGGCTTAAATGTCATTGGCCACAAATAAAATGACGTCATATCCCGTTATATATCGCCCATAGCTTTGATTGGATTGATCACGTCAACGTCTTAGCTATCTAGCTTGATCAGTAGTCATCATCATGAATTCATCATCATGAATCACGTCGACAATCCCGTGTGCAATCCCGTGTGGCTCATCACAAATCCTTTTCAATCCTTGTCAGTTGAAGAGAAATGAAAGATAAAACGTCTCGCTGCTCATCGGCCATTAGACATAAAATTGACATAAGTCACGAAATCCCGAATTCAACAATGAGTGGTTGGGAAGGAAGAAGTGGCTAACTGTGAACATCGCAAAAAAAAACAATCACCATTTTGCTTCCCCTGCCTGCTATTTTGGCGGAGAGGGTGTGTGGTCCAAGATTGGGTTTAAGGGTTTAAAACATCTGTCTGAAATGGTCTGAAAACATGAGAAATGTACATCCGATGTAGACTGTTGAACTCAGATTACTGGGGAAACTTTAATAATGTTTACATGTCTTGCGTCACTTCATCTCATACGTATATACTTTATTTTATACCATATATGGCATCTTGCCTATTCCGCTGTGTCATTGCTCATCCATAAATGTATATGTACACATTCTTATCCCATTCCTTTACTTAGATTTGTGTGTATTAGGTAGTTGTTGTGGAATTTGTTAGATTACTTGTTAGATATTGCTGCACTGTCGGAATTAGAAGCACAAGCATTTCACTACACTCGTAATAACACCTGCTAACCATGTGCATGTAACCAATAAAATCTGATTTGATTTGACTGTGGCTTAGCTACACATCGCATATAAACGAGCCATCGACCTTCACGACCAACAAAAATGGAGAAGAATAGATATGCACTTGCCAGAATTATAGCAGGCATTAAACTGTGTGGTTGAACAAATAGGCACATGGGCTAAATCCATCTCAGCTCGCTCAATGGAAATTACGGCTTACCTCTTATCCGCTCATCATTCCCTTATAACATAGTTTGTACATCTCCGTTGGTTATATTGCTTAATAATACAGGTCTATCTAATTAGGCGGCATTTCTGTTTTAGCATTTTGTGACATCTGCTGATGTAAAAAGGACTTTATAAATACATGTGATTGATAGTATATTATTAACATTTTTAAGGCAATGTTAGAATTATGCGTTTTATTGTTTTCCTTACTTTGTATTATAATTAGTTAATGAGCTTTTCTCCACGAAGAGGGGATCCTATATAGTGTTGTTGGGTCTGTAACTGTGAAGAGGGGATACTATATCGTGTTGTTGGGTCTGTAACCGTGAAGAGGGGATCCTATATAGTGTTGTTGGGTCTGTAACCGTGAAGTGGGGATACTATATAGTGTTGTTGGGTCTGTAACCGTGAAGTGAGGATACTATATAGTGTTGTTGGGTCTGTAACCGTGAAGTGGGGATACTATATAGTGTTGTTGGGTCTGTAACCGTGAAGAGGGGATCCTATATAGTGTTGTTGGGTCTGTAACCGTGAAGTGGGGATACTATATAGTGTTGTTGGGTCTGTAACCGTGAAGTGAGGATACTATATAGTGTTCTTGGGTCTGTAACCGTGAAGTGGGGATACTATATAGTGTTGTTGGGTCTGTAACCGTGAAGAGGGGATCCTATATAGTGTTGTTGGGTCAGTAACCGTGAAGTGGGGATACTATATAGTGTTGTTGGGTCTGTAACTGTGAAGAGGGGATACTATATAGTGTTGTTGGGTCAGTAACCGTGAAGTGGGGATACTATATAGTGTTGTTGGGTCTGTAACCGTGAAGTGAGGATACTATATAGTGTTGTTGGGTCAGTAACCGTGAAGTGGGGATACTATATAGTGTTGTTGGGTCAGTAACCGTGAAGTGGGGATACTATATAGTGTTGTTGGGTCAGTAACCGTGAAGTGGGGATACTATATAGTGTTGTTGGGTCTGTAACCGTGAAGAGGGGATACTATATAGTGTTGTTGGGTCAGTAGGGTCTGTAACCGTGAAGAGGGGATACTATATAGTGTTGTTGGGTCTGTAACCGTGAAGAGGGGATACTATATAGTGTTGTTGGGTCTGTAACCGTGAAGGGGGGATACTATATAGTGTTGTTGGGTCTGTAACCGTGAAGAGGGGATCCTATATAGTGTTGTTGGGTCTGTAACCGGGAAGAGAGGATCCTATATAGTGTTGTTGGGTCTGTAACCGTGAAGAGGGGATACTATATAGTGTTGTTGGGTCTGTAACCGTGAAGAGGGGATACTATATAGTGTTGTTGGGTCTGTAACCGTGAAGAGGGGAAACTATATAGTGTTGTTGGGTCTGTAACCGTGAAGAGGGGAAACTATATAGTGTTGTTGTGTCTGTAACCGTGAAGAGGGGATACTATATAGTGTTGTTGGGACTGTAACCGTGAAGAGGGGAAACTATATAGTGTTGTTGGGTCTGTAACCGTGAAGAAAGGATACTATATAGTGTTGTTGGGTCTGTAACCGTGAAGAGGGGATCCTATATAGTGTTGTTGGGTCTGTAACCGTGAAGGGGGGATCCTATATAGTGTTGTTGGGTCTGTAACCGTGAAGGGGGGATACTATATAGTGTTGTTGGGTCTGTAACCGTGAAGAGGGGATACTATATAGTGTTGTTGGGTCTATAACCGTGAAGTGGGGATACTATATAGTGTTGTTGGGTCTGTAACCGGGAAGAGGGGATCCTATATAGTGTTGTTGGGTCTGTAACCGTGAAGAGGGGATACTATATAGTGTTGTTGGGTCTGTAACCGTGAAGAGGGGATACTATATAGTGTTGTTGGGTCTGTAACCGTGAAGAGGGGATACTATATAGTGTTGTTGGGTCTGTAACCGTGAAGAGGGGATACTATATAGTGTTGTTGGGTCAGTAACCGTGAAGAGGGGATACTGTATAGTGTTGTTGGGTCAGTAACCGTGAAGTGGGGATACTATATAGTGTTGTTGGGTCTGTAACCGTGAAGAGGGGATACTATATAGTGTTGTTGGGTCTGTAACCGTGAAGAGGGGATACTATATAGTGTTGTTGGGTCAGTAACCGTGAAGAGGGGATACTATATAGTGTTGTTGGGTCTGTAACCGTGAAGAGGGGATACTATATAGTGTTGTTGGGTCTGTAACCGTGAAGAGGGGATACTATATAGTGTTGTTGGGTCAGTAACCGTGAAGAGGGGATACTATATAGTGTTGTTGTGTCTGTAACCGTGAAGAGGGGATCCTAGTGTTGTTGGGTCTGTAACCGTGAAGAGGGGATACTATATAGTGTTGTTGGGTCTGTAACCGTGAAGAGGGGATCCTATATAGTGTTGTTGGGTCTGTAACCGGGAAGAGGGGATCCTATATAGTGTTGTTGGGTCTGTAACCGTGAAGAGGGGATACTATATAGTGTTGTTGGGTCTGTAACCGTGAAGAGGGGATACTATATAGTGTTGTTGGGTCTGTAACCGTGAAGAGGGGATACTATATAGTGTTGTTGGGTCTGTAACCGTGAAGAGGGGATACTATATAGTGTTGTTGGGTCTGTAACCGTGAAGAGGGGATACTATATAGTGTTGATGGGTCTGTAACCGTGAAGAGGGGATCCTAGTGTTGTTGGGTCTGTAACCGTGAAGAGGGGATACTATATAGTGTTGTTGGGTCTGTAACTGTGAAGAGGGGATACTATATAGTGTTGTTGGGTCTGTAACCGTGAAGAGGGGATACTATATCGTGTTGTTGGGTCTGTAACCGTGAAAAGGGGATACTATATAGTGTTGTTGGGTCTGTAACTGTGAAGAGGGGATACTATATCGTGTTGTTGGGTCTGTAACCGTGAAGAGGGGATACTATATAGTGTTGTTGAGTCAGTAACCGTGAAGAGGGGATACTATATAGTGTTGTTGGGTCTGTAACCGTGAAGAGGGGATACTATATAGTGTTGTTGAGTCAGTAACCGTGAAGAGGGGATACTATATCGTGTTGTTGGGTCCGACCCTGTCGCTATCCATTTTCTGTCGCTGTCCATTTTCTGTCGCTGTCCATTGTCTGTCGCTGTCCATTTTCTGTCGCTGTCCATTTTCTGTCGCTGTCCATTTTCTGTCGCTATCCATTTTCTGTCGCTGTCCATTGAAAGTACTGAACGAATAGGCCTACCTCATCGCAGCTCGTTTGCTTACACTGGCTTATACATAGAGCTGTGTTAATGATATAAGAACAAACATGATGAATTTACAGAATATATAATGTCAAAAGTCAATGCTCATGTTGGCATTCGTTATTTTTTTGAAGGAGAATGCTGTTCTTATCGAGTTACATAAATCCAAACCATATTTATTTAAGCAAGTCTGCTATATCAGCAATGTGTTTTTAAAAGGCAGTAAATTGGGCTGAATGAACTGTGTCGCTGCCAGACAAGGCTCCGCTGAGAGCCAGGTGTAGCGGTGGTAAGGATTCACTCCACGCTCCGCTGTTGGGACAGTTTGTGGACAGCGTTTGTCACCGTTAGAGTGTGTTTATAGTATTGTTTAGTGTTGTGTTGTGTTGTGTAGTGGCTTCGCTGGCATTGCCTGAGTTTATTGCACCAAGATTTACGTGAGAAAACACTAAAACACTAAATCAGTATAGAAATACCTTAAGAAAAAAGAAGTAACAGCATGTCAGAAAACAGCTCAATGTGATTGAAGTATCCAATCACTTTTGGGTGAAATTGGAATGCACTAAACAAACAACAACACGAAGAGCTACCTATCCAAAATGGAGATGTATGGACAAACCACTTCTTCCAACTTTTTTGGCCATATAACAAAAAACCAATAACAAAAACATATACATGATCATTTACAAAACTTAGAATCAGCTATTAAAGACTACCAGGACACATTGAATTACATTGGATGAGCTATAGTACAAAATACAAACCTTCCAACCTAAAAAGGTCTGTGGTGTTGATGATATACTACAAAAAAATTATCAAATTTACTTACCACAAATTCAAATTGCCTTTTCTTAAATTCGTAATTTAGCTCTGGCAGTTTCCCCAATATTTGGAACCAAGGTCTTGACAACCAAATCCACAAAAGTGGAGAACATTTTGACCCCAATAATTAAAGTAGAATCTACGTCAACAGCAATCCAAGACAAATCCTCTGCAGTATCATCAACAGCAATCCAAGACAAATCCTCTGCAGTATCATCAACAGCAATCCAAGACAAATCCTCTGCAGTATCATCAACAGCAATCCAAGACAAATCCTCTGCAGTATCATCAACAGCAATCCAAGACAAATCCTCTGCATTATCATCAACAGCAATCCAAGACAAATCCTCTGCAGTATCACCAACAGCAATCCAAGACAAATCCTCTGCAGTATCATCAACAGCAATCCAAGACAAATTCTCTGCAGTATCATCAACAGCAAACTCCAACATTTCCTCAGTGAAAACAAATGTCTTGAGAAAATGGCAAACTGGCTTCTTACCAAAGTACCGTACGACAGATCATGTAGACATCCTGCAGACCCGTATTGACAACAACAAAAAAGTATTCTCATGCTTTGTTGATTTCACAAAAGCTTTTGACACAATTTGGCATAAGGTTTTGCTTTGCAAATTGATAGAAAACGGTGTTGAGGAAAAGCATATTACATTATAAAATCAATGTACATAAACAACAGGTGTGCATTTAAAATTGACAGTAAACACACATTTCTTTTCCCCAGGGCCATGGGGTGACACAGGGATCCAGTTTGAGCCCCACTCTCTTCAATATATATATATATATATTTATATTTACAGTGCATCCGGAAAGTATTCAGACTCCTTTACCTTGTCCAACTTTTGTTATGTTATAGCCTTATTCCCAAAACATTTTTAATCCTCATTAATCGACACACAATGACAAAGTGAAAACCGTTTTTTATTTTATTTTATTTTTTACATTATTTACATAAGTATTCAGACCCTTTGCTATGAGATTGGAAATTGATCTCAGGTGCATCCTGATTCCCTTGATCATCCTTGAGATGTTGCTACAACTTGATTGGAGTCCACCTGTGGTAAATTCAATTGATTGGACATGATTTGGAAAGGCACACACACCTGTCTATATAAGGTCCCACAGTTGACAGTGCATGTCAGAGCAAAAACCAAGCCATGAGGTCTAAGGAATTGTCCGTAGAGCTCTGATTCAGGATTGTGTCGAGGCACAGATCTGGGGAAGGGCACCAAACAATGTCTGCAGCATTGAACGTCCCCAAGAACACAGTGGCCTCCATCATTCTTAAATGGAAGAAGTTTTGAACCACTAAGACTCTTCCTAGAGCTGGCCGTCCGGCCAAACTGAGCAATCAGGGGAGAAGGGCCTTGGTCAGGGAGGTGACCAAGAACCCGACAGAGTTCAGGACCTCAGACTGGGGAGAAGTCCAACAGAGAAATGACCAACAGGGCAATGACCATAAGCACACAGCCAAGACAACACAGGAGTGGTTTCGGGACAAGTCTCTGAATAGAAATATCTCATTTACATAAGTATTCACACCCCTGAGTCAATACTTTGTAGACCTTTGGCGGCGATTACAGCTTTGAGTCATCTTGGTTATGTCTGTATCAGCTTTGAGTCGTCTTGGTTATGTCTGTATCAGCTTTGCACAGCTGGATTTGGGGATTTTCTCCCATTTTTCCTTGTCGATTTTCTCAAGCTCTGTTACATTAGATGGGGAGTGGCGGAGAACAGCAATATTCAAGTATTTACACAGATTTTCAATGGGATTAAAGTCTGGGCTTTGGCTGGGCCACTCAAGGACTTTCACATTCTTGTCCTGAAGCCATTCCAGCGTTTCTTTGGCTGTGTGCTCGCGGTCATTATCCTGTTGGAATGTAAATCTTCGCCCGCAGTCTGTCGTTTGCACTCTGAGGCAGGTTCTCATCTAGGATTTGCCTGTATTTGGCTCCATTCATTGTTACCTCTATCCTTTACCAGTCTCCCAGTCCCTGCTGCTGAAAAGCATCCCTATAGCATGAAGCTGCCACCAACATGCTTCACAGTAGGGATGGTGTTAGATGGGTGATGAGCTGTGCCTGGTTTTCTCCAGACATGGCCCTTTGCATTCAGGCCAAATAGTAAAAGTTTTCTCATCCGACCACTTAATCTTTTGCCTTATCGTTTGAGTCTTTCACGTGCCTTTTTGCAAACTCTTTCTCTCAGGCGTGTGCCCCACTCTCCCATAAAGCCCAGATTGGTGAAGTGTTGTAGAGACTGTTGTCCTTCTGGCAAGTTCTCCCATTCTAGCCAATGAACTCTACAGTTCTGTCAGTGTTGTAATTGGGTCCTAGGTCCACTCACTGACCAAGGTCCTTCTTGCCCGGTTGCTCAGTTTGGTCGGACGGCCAGCTCTAGGCAGAGTCTGGGTAGTTACATATTTTTTCCAGAACCCAATGATGGAGACCACTGTGCTCTTGGAAACTTTCAATACTCCAAAAATAGTTTTATACCCTTCCCCAGACATACAGTGCCAATCAATACATTTGGACACACCTACTCATTCAAGGGTTTTTCTTTATTTTTAAAAAACTATTTTCTACATTGTAGAATAATAGTGAAGACATCAGAACTATAAAATAACACATATGGAATCATTCAGGACGTAAAGTTAATTTATTTGCAACATTTTCCACAGCTTTACTTTAGTGCCTTATTGCAAACAGGATGCATGTTTTGTAAAAACATTTTTGTGTTCCTTCTTTTCACTCTGTTGTTGATACAATCTCAGTTATCTCCTATCACAGCCATTAAACTCTGTAACTGTTTTAAAGTCACCATTGGCCACATGGTGAAATCCCTGAGCATTTTCCTTCCTCTCCAGCAACTAAGTTAAGAAGGACGCCTGTATCTTTGTAGTGACTGGGTGTATTGATACACATTCCAAAGTGTAATTAATAACTTCACCATGCTCAAAGGGATATTCATTTTTACCCATCTACCAATAGGTGCCCTTCTTTGCGAGGAATTGGAAAACCTCTGTGTGGTCTTTGTGTTTGAATCTGTGTTTTAAATACACTGCTCAACAGAGGGACCTTAAAGACAATTCTATTTGTGGGGTACAGAGATGAGGTAGTCGTTCAAAAATCATGTTAAACACTATTATTGGACACAGAGTAACTTGCATACAACTTGTTAAGCACATGTTTACTCCTGAACTTATTGAGTCTTGCCATAACAAAGGGGTTGAATACTTATTGACTCAAGACATTACAGCTTTTCATTTTTAATTCATTTGTACAAATGTCTTAAAACATAATTCCACATTATCGGAGACCAGTGACACTAAGTCTCAATTTAATCCATTTAAAAATTCAGGCTGTAACACAACAACATTTTGAAAAAGTCTGGCATGTGAATACTTTCTGAAAGACAAGTGTGTTTCTTTCTAAATCATGTCCAAACTATTTAATTGGCCTAAAGTGGACTGTAATAAAGTTGTAGTGACATCTCAAAGATGAATAAAGGACATTGGATGCACCTGTCCATCATTTTTGATTGGCATCGCAAACAGGTGTGAATACTTATGTTTTATTTATTTATTTAACCATGATTTAACTGTAAATTAGATAGTTATGTATTTCATTTTAAATAAACATGTTTTCACTTCGTCATGTTGGAGTATTATGTGTAGATGATTGAGAGAAAAAAAAAGGCAATTTAATCCATTTTTAATTCAGGCTGTAACACAACAAAATGTGGAATAAGTCAAGGGGTATGAATACTTTCTGAAGGCTCTGTAACTATTTGACAGGCTGGAAAGAATCAAACAAACAGCCAATAGGAATGCTATCTGGCCCTAAACAGAGAGTACAACATGGCAGAATACCTGACCACTGTGACTGACCCAACACTTTGAAAATCCTTGACTAGGTACACATTCAGTGAGCATAGCCTTGCAATTGAGAGAGGCCACCATAGACTGTCTTCTCTTGAGAGCCAGGTCTGTCTATGTGCACACTGTCCACAAAATGAGGTGGAAACTGAGCTGCACTTCCTAACCTCGTGCCAAATGTCATATTTCCCACAGAACACACAGACACAAAAAGAGTTTGAAAACAAATCAAACATTGATAAACTCCCATATCTGAAATACCGCAGTGTGCAATATTTGTGGCCCGTTGCCATGAGAAAAGGGCAACCAGTGGAGAACAAACAACATTGTAAATACAACCTATATTTATCTGTTTATTGTCCTTTCATACATCAACTACTTGCACATTGTTACACATTGTTACAACACATTTGAAATGTCTATATTCTTTTAAATCTTTTGTGAGTGTAATGTTTACTAATGTTTCGCTTGTTTGTTTCCCTTTTTGTTTATCGTCTATTCCATTTGCTACTGGCAAATGTAAACATTTATTTCCCATGCCAATAAATCCCCTTGAATTGAATTGAAATTGTGAGAGAGAGAGAGAGAGACACCTAAGCTATCATTTCAAAAGTCAGTATAGAGACAGACGGGCGAGAAAACAGAACTATCGGCTTCTGGTGTCTACTCTGCTCTGTAGTTAATCTAGAACAGAGAACACAGGGAGGGAGCGAGACGGGGAAGAGAGAGAGGGGAGCGAGACGGGGTAGAGAGAGAGAAGAGCGAGACGGGGAAGAGAGAGAAGAGCGAGACGGGGAAGAGAGAGAAGAGCGAGACGGGGAAGAGAGAGAGAAGAGTGGGACGGGGAAGAGAGAGAGAAGAGCGAGACGGGGAAGAGAGAGAGAAGAGTGGGACGGGGAAGAGAGAGAGAAGAGCGAGACGGGGAAGAGAGAGAAGAGCGAGACGGGGAAGAGAGAGAAGAGCGAGACGGGGAAGAGAGAGAGAAGGGGGGGAGGCTGGCTGGGCTGACAGTGAAAAGAGAGAAAGTTGGAGAATCACATGGAAAAAGGATATTCTAATGGAAATCCCAAATAAATAAATGAGAGGAAGAGGAGGAAAAATAAAATATGTGTAATGGGGTGAAATACTTTACTGAAAAGAGACCGTGTGTTTTTGAAGTAGAGAAAAAAGAAAGATAAAGAGACAGAGAGAGAAAGATAGACAGAGAGTGAATGGTACAAAGAGAGAGAGAGAGAGAAAGATAGAGAGACAGAGAGTGAATGGTAGAGAGAGAGAGAGAGAGAGAGAGAGAGAGAGAGAGAGAGAGAGAGAGAGAGAGAGAGAGAGAGAGAGAGAGAGAGAGAGAGAGAGAGAGAGAGAGAGAGATATGGAAAGAGGGGGTTAGTATGGAGACAGACAGAAGGGAGGGGGACTAAGTGAGAGCTGAGAGAGACGGAGGGAAGAGCTAAAGGAGGGGAGGGGAGGGAGGGGTGATACTGGGTGAGAGAGGAGGAGACAGGCTGGATAGTGGATGGAGAAAAAGACAAAGAGATGAGTGAATAATCTGGGATCTCTCTCTTCTCTCAGAGAGCTCTATGTCTTGTATGGTGGAGATAAAGAAACCAACCGATGCATAGTGATAAGACAGCTAAGGTCTCTGGAGAGAGATGGAAGGGTGCTGGGTGGAGTGATACAGTGGGATAGAGAGAGAGGGGGAGAGAGAGAGCGCTGAAATAAAGAGAGCAAGGTGTAGAGAAAAAGGAAGAACAGAGAAAGCTGGAATAGAGAGAGGGAGTGAGGAATAGAGAGACGGATAGAGAGAAAGAGGGAGAAAGAGCTAGAGAGAAATCGCAGAATGATAGACTGACTGACAGAAAAAATGGGAGGAGAGCGCTGTGAGAGAGAGAGAGAGTGAAGGGGGAGGCCAGCCCATAGAGCGTACAGCACGTGTGGAGCTGAAAGAGAGAGAGGGAGGGAGGGAGGGGTGGGTGAAGGGGAGGAGAGAGGGAAACAGAGGGAGGGGGAGAGGTATTTAAACCATGGAGCAGGACAGACTAGCTCTGAACTCCCACAGAGTAGACGGAAGAGAGGAGAGAAGAGAAGAGGAACATAGAAACAGAGTGCTGTCTGCTTACAGTCTGCTTCTAGCCAGCACCACACACACATATATCCACACACTTCCAGAACGCAACCTCACCCATCCAGCTGGACTTTCTTTCTCCAAGTTGACTCCAGCCCTCAAGCCATCTGGAGCTCTATCTGTGACAACCTTTCCTCCACGCACCACCACTCTCACTTTGCCTCATCCATCTCTCCCTCGTTCCCTCTTTCCCTCGTTCTTCACGGGGGGGATGGCACGGGCCTCTTTCGGGGGTGCCCTCGGCTGTGCCCTGCTGGCCCTGGTGTTGGCGGCCGGTATGGATTTGGGGAGTCCCCCTGTGGCAGGCTTCTACCCCCACTTCAACCCTTTCTTCTTCCTGTGTACCCACCATGGGGAGCTGGAAGGGTCCGGGGTGGCAGAGGGAGGGGGAGAGGTTCTCCTCACCTTACAGATCGCTGGGGACCCCACCCACTACACTCCGGGACATGAGTATCAAGGTAAGTTAGGCTGCCCACAGTACACCCCTCAGTGGTAGGGTACACTCCCAGGGTAAAATGATGTGAGTGTGTATGTGTATAGCCGGTGGAGACTGATTTTGTTATGTTTGATCATCTTGTGTGTGACTGTGTGTGTGTGTGTGTGTGTGTGTGTGTGTGTGTGTGTGTGTGTGTGTGTGTGTGTGTGTGTGTGTGTGTGTGTGTGTGTGTGTGTGTGTGTGTGTGTGTGTGTGTGTGTGTGTGTGTGTGTGTGTGTGTGTGTGTGTGTGTGTGTGTGTTACCCCGCAGTGTTTGACTGTGTGTGTCTGAATGTGGAGGATAATTTTTTTTGCATGACTGATATCAATCATTATCTTTATTAAGTTAAGAATAAATAGTTGTGTATCTATGGTATAACATTTTAGTGTTTTTCAAGCAGATTTCTTGCTGGTAATTCCTGAAAAATGTGGGGCATGTTTCCAACATACAGATGGAAGGAGAGGTCACTTTATGCTTGGCTGTATTTAGGATGGATGGTTGACAGTTGGAAGGAGAGGTCACTTTATGGTTGGCTGTATTTAGGATGGATGGTTGACAGTTGGATGGAGAGGTCACTATGCTTGGCTGTATTTAGGATGGATGGTTGACAGATGGAAGGAGAGGTCACTTTATGCTTGGCTGTATTTAGGATGGATGGTTGACAGTTGGAAGGAGAGGTCACTTTATGGTTGGCTGTATTTAGGATGGATGGTTGACAGTTGGATGGAGAGGTCACTATGCTTGGCTGTATTTAGGATGGACAGTTGACAGTTGGATGGAGAGGTCACTATGCTTGGCTGTATTTAGGATGGACAGTTGACAGTTGGATGGAGAGGTCACTATGCTTGGCTGTATTTAGGATGGACAGTTGACAGTTGAATGATAGACAGGTCACTTCATGGTTGGCTGTACTTAGAAGGGCAGTAACCACAAGCATGGTTACATATGCAGTTTGTCTGCTTTGTTCCACGGTTTCTGGTTATTTTGTTCAATTTGTTTTGCAATTTTATGAGTCGAATTTGAACAAAAGAATTTCGGACTATCATTCTAAATCTCTATTAATCTTAATTGTTATATTGTTATTACTTACATCCCAGTAAACCGGGAACATTCTCTGAACATTATCTAAGATTCCCATTAAGTTTCATTTATGGTTTTATGTAATGTTAGGATGATCACATCCCAAACACATTCAAAGAATGTTTATGTTATACAATGTTTGTATAAAACATTCACCTGACGTTGCGAGAATGTTCACAGGAACACATTTTGTCTTCAAAGGTTACCAGAATGTTTCTTGGGGTTGTGAGAATATTTTGGAGGGAACATTGTGGGGACATCAACATGGGGACATCAACATGGGGACATCAACATGGGGACATCAACATGGGGACATCAACATGGGGACATCAACATGGGGACATCAACATGGGGACATCAACATTGTGGGGACATCAACATTGTGGGGACATCAACATGGGGACATCAACATGGGGACATCAACATTGTGGGGACATCAACATTGTGGGGACATCAACATTGTGGGGACATCAACATGGGGACATCAACATGGGGACATCAACATTGTGGGGACATCAACATTGTGGGGACATCAACATTGTGGGGACATCAACATGGGGACATCAACATGGGGACATCAACATGGGGACATCAACATTGTGGGGACATCAACATGGGGACATCAACATGGGGACATCAACATGGGGACATCAACATGGGGACATCAACATGGGGACATCAACATGGGGACATCAACATTGTGGGGACATCAAAAAATAGATGTTTCCAAAACACAAAAAACTGTCCAGATGATTCTACACTGAAGAAAAAATATAAACGCAACATGTAAAGTGTTGGTCCTGTGATTCATGAGCTGAAATATAACATCCCAGGAATTTTCCATACGCACAAAAAGCTTATTTCTCTAAATTTTTTGGCAAAAAAATGTGTTTACATTCCTGTTAGTGAGTATTTCTCCTTTGCCAAGACAATCCATCCACCTGACAGGTGTGGCATATCAAGATGCTGATTTAAACAGCATGATCCTTATACAGGTGCACCTTGTGCTGGGGACAATTAAAAGCCACTCTAAAATAAGCAGCTTTGTCACGCAACACAATGCCACAGATGTCTCAAGTTTATATTGAGCTTGCAATGACATGTGACTGCAGGAATATCCACCACAGCTGTTGCCAGATAATTGATTGTTAATTTCTTTACCATAATTTGCTTCCAACTTTGTTTTAGAGATTTTGTCAGTACGTCCAACCGGCCTCACAACTGCAGACCACGTGTATGCCATCATGTTTGCGAGCGGTTTGCTGATGTCAACGTTGTGAACAGAGTGCCCCATGGTGGCAGTGGGGTTATGGTATGGGCAGGCATAAGCTACGGACAACAAACACAACTGCATTTTATCGATGTCAATTTGAATGCACAGAGATAGGATGACGAGATCCTGACGCTCTATTGTCGAGCCATTAATCCGCCGCCATTAATCTGCCGCCATTAAAGCCATTAATCCGCCGCCATAACCTCATGTTTCAGCATGATAATGCACGGCCCCATGTCGCAAGGATCTGT